>NC_059371.1:16112500-16220000 GCF_019703515.2 Myxocyprinus asiaticus | reverse complement strand
AAACAAAGCTATCCTATTTTGTTATTATGTATTTAGGATGGGCATTTTGTTTCTTTTATTTCTTTACTGTATTGAATTTTAAGGCAATTTTATGTTGTATATATCGTACAAAAGCATAGACACATAAAAATACATTGTGAAAAAATAAAACATACAGTATGACAATACAATTGGGAAATATTAAACAATGTGTTTGTTCTGTGGAGATTGACATACTCTTATCTAATGTAGCTTGACACATACACAAAACAGTGTGAATAGATCACCCAAAAATAACAATTCTGTCATAATTTACTCACCCTTACATCATTATAAACCCTAATGGCTTTTTTTTTTTTTTTATGCCTCTCGGCCAGTCTTTTCAGCACAATGGCAGTTGATAGCACTTCAATATAAAGCTTGAAAAAGGATCCAAAAGAGAGAAAAAATTAAAATAAAAAAATAGTCCTTGCGACTCAGGCATCATATTCTGAGTCTTTTGAAGGCACATAATATAGTTTTTGTAAGAAACAACCAAAATTTAAGTCATTTTTCTGTGAAAATCTTGACGCCTGTTGTGCATTCATGAGAGCTATGAGAAAAGCTTGTTCACAGTGACTTTCATTTTCACGTGAGAACATGCATTTTTTATAGAACTAAACAATGCAAAATTTCATGTGACTGCAAGCCATTGTAAACAAGCTTCTCTCATGGCATGAAGACACAACGCCAAGATTTTCACAAAAAAACAAGATTTTCTCTCCAAAACCTAGCATATTTCTCCAGAAGACTTGGAATATGTCACACAAGTCACTGACTATTTTGTATGGTACATTTGGGTCCTTTTAAAAGCTTTCAAGTGAATCAATATCATCTGGCATATTTTTTACTTGAATGTGACCAGTTTATTTTCCATAAAGCACATTTTTGAGGTTACCTGATTAAACATTTTTACAGTGTAAAAGGAAATACATAAAGTGCAATTTAGAAAGGTTAAATAATTGTTTAAAAACGATAAAAAAGACTTTACTCTAACAATGTGTTTAAAAAGTGTTTACTGTTACTGTTAATGGACAGTAATGTGCTTTTGTTGCCAACAATAAAGAATGCTTTATCTTTGAAGTCTGTGCCTGTTATTGAGATATGATATGGTTTAATTAAATTAATTTAATTTTAAGTCCACTCATTATTTGATTAATTTTTTATTAATTAATTTATCAAATTAATGGTATTAAGTACTTCTCACAAGGTGGTCCTTTTTTATTTAATTTAACTCAATATTTTTGTTTAACTTCTATTTATCTTTTTCATATGTTCTATTTGCATCTACTCATTTTGAATAAATTACTTTTAAGGACTTCAATTGATTGATACTTAATCAATTTTAAGCATAGTTGTATTTAATTAAATATTGCTTGTAATATGTTGCCATAATTTAATTGAGTAGATCAACTGTAATATTTTTTTACAGTGCATGATATTGTGGTGATGATAACTGGAGTATTTTACCATTGCTGCATCAGCAACTTTGCTTTGTTTCGTTGGTCGAATTCTTAAAGTTATTTTCCCTTCATGTCTCCCAATAGATGCAGTGATGTGATGGCAAGTTGGAAAGATGGTTTTGATTAAAAGGGAGATACGGCTCCAGGTATTTGATCCCATACCATAAATGCACACACTTACCTTCCTGGTTTGTTGTTAGGCATCAAGGCAAAAATCCCTAAATTTAAACTCACACAGGTATTTTTCTAGCAGTGTTTTTATGTTATGCTTTTTTTCTTTAT
Source organism: Myxocyprinus asiaticus (assembly GCF_019703515.2). NCBI lineage: Eukaryota > Metazoa > Chordata > Actinopteri > Cypriniformes > Catostomidae > Myxocyprinus > Myxocyprinus asiaticus. The sequence continues at coordinate 16,218,237 of NC_059371.1, read as the reverse complement.
TTTTTTAAGCATTGACAGCACTGTGTAAACATGGCCAAAGGTGTGCCTAAGATGTGCTTATATCTTCTTAGATTAGATTGTTGAAAGTGCTTTGTGCTGATGGGTCAAACAGATGGTAAAGAACAATTGTCCTTATTTTCCTTACTTAGAGTTTTGCTTACTGAGCATTTAGGTTGTTTTTAATGTTCTTCTGTTGACTGGGAAAGGCTTGCTAATTGACTTTTCTAATGACTATTTTTAGAAGTAATTATGTGATTTCTTTCCTCTTACAAAGCTATCTCTTCAAAAAACAAATTACTTTGGTGTATGACAACATCATCGCTTGAGACTGCTTTTGCGCCACGATGAAGCACTCTAAAACAGTGAGGTGCATAGACCTTAGCAGGGACAGGAGCAGAAGGATAAAAAAGGGCACTGTTTTTTTTATTTTTATTTTTTTGCTTTTTGAGTACTTAACCATTTTCTTGTATATACAGTATATACTGTACATATTTTTTTTTTCCATTTGTCCTTTATCACAAATAATAGCCTATTCTGTTAGATTTCTCACAAAAAGCACCATGGTAATACACTTGTTTATTTATTTATTTTCAGACATGGTCTATGATAACCCCATGTTTATGACATGTGTCATAGTAAAACCATGGTCATTTTTAAATTACCTTGTAGTACCATTACATTCTCATGAAATATGATCATGATCAATCATTCAGTAACATGGCATTACCGTGGTAACGTGGTGCATTGTATGAAAGGGGCGATGAGAAAGAGCGAGCGTGCGGTGATCGACTGTGTTCCGCGAATGCTACAGGGTCCTTGAATAACGTATGACATGCGAGTACGGGCAGCCAGTGGAGTTTCTGGTGCCCTCCTAGGGTACACTGTAAATCCTAAAGTTGTCATTACTGTAAAAATCAAGTTGTCTAAATTATTACTTGAAATGTCAAGTTTTGGACTCAAAGTTCATTGAACTTATTTTTCTTAAAAATCCATAGACTTAAGATTTGAAGTGTTAATAACTCAAACTACTGAGTACAAAATTGAGGCTATGGGGAATACCCACAATCCCTTGCTGCTTGAATTATGTTTCCTCGGTCAGAGGGAACAGATTGGGGAATTTAAATAATTGTTATTAAGAATTCATAGATGTTTTAGCTCTTTTGTTGTATTATTTATGCTTTGTTGCAAATAGTTGTTTGGTGTAATGTCACCATTAGGGTGATCTGTTTCTCTTTGTTCAAGTTGGACCCTGGTCACACTATCTCAGTTCTCTTTGCGCATGTGCAGCTGAATTGCATATATGCATTTCTGTAAAGAATTATTTAATAACTGACCTAGAATCAGTTATCATCTTTATTTGAGCCGTGCTGTTGTTTGATCTAAAACTGAATCAATTCAATTAAAATGTACAACAGTAGAAACAACAATATTTAAATTGAAATCTGAGTTAAGTCTACTTGCATGTAGTTAACTCAACTTAAATTGTTAAGTTCACTCTACTTGAAAACCAAGTTAATTGAACTTAAATACTAAAGTTTTGGGAGACCCCATTACTCAATGGAATTGAGGGAACGAGTTTACATAATCAAATGAGTGCAATGAACTTATTAGGGTTTTCAGTGTATGATGGTGCTATCGTAGTATGCGTAAAGGGAGCTGCAGTACTGTGGTAGCCTAATGGTATTTTTCTGAAAGTGATTAGTCTAATGACTTATTAGTTTCAGCAAAACCAAACTGGCTTTGGCTGAACCTGACAGCTCCTTCAGTTTATGTTAATATTCTATAAAAGACTAATTGAATTGATATCACTGAAAGCGACGCCACTGTTCCCATTATAATTAATAAATCTGTCTACACTAGTGGTTCGCGATGTCGGAAATGTGGTAGCAATCGAGTATTATACTTTTGATGAACTTACAACACAGTACATGGAGTGGACTTTTTATCTGACCTGTTACTCGTCTGAGGTAACAGCACTTCGATGTTCCGGAGCAAATTCAAAACTGCATTTTTTGCTTCATTGAAGGGCATTCCTGCGGGAGGGGATGCCACTCGAAAGCTTGTTCAAAATGAGAAAAGTGAGAAAATGTATCTTTTCTCGGAGGGCCCTCCCACAAGAGTGTTAGTGAAGGGTACATTCATACATTAATGTTTCCTTCAGAGTACCCACTTCAAGGGCTCTGCAGTTCAGAGTGAGTATAGGGCATAGGGAGGATCACTTGCGATTGGAATCTGCCCCCGATCTGCTGTAGCGTGTGCTCTTAAAGGCACCTCTGCTTAATTTTCTTTAATACGCCCACGATTTACAAAGAAATCTCATAATAACACATTATTACTGTTATTGTGAGATTATGACAAGATTTTAATTTTGTTTTATTTAACTATTTTAATTTAATTATTACAATTTCTCACTTTTATCTGGATGACCAAAAGGGCACCTTTAGATCTATGAACATTGCGCCCCTGCTGCCCCTGTCAATGTAGTAATTACAGAAGGGCACATGATAACATGAAGTTCATCAAGTGGCCCTTCCTGGAACAATGACCAGTAAACATGTAGAGACAGTGCTCAGTTTCACTCACACAAACAATTAACACCATCAGGGTAACACATGTGAAATTAAAATTATGCAATAAACATTAACTAAACTACATAAAATATAACACAGAACACTCCAAAGTTATGACATGTGCTAGCAATGACAAGCAGACGAAGACGATGATGATGTGAAGAACCCAAGTGCAGTTTATTTATAAACATGAAATCCAAAAACCGTAAACAAAAACATAAACATGGACTTGACTTGACTTGACAACATTACATTAACACAATACCTGACACTGATACAATGGAAACATGAGACTTAAATACATGGACATGGGAAACATAAACCAATGAACAAACAGAACTTTAAACAAGATAAGACAATGAGCATAAACCAATGACATGATAGAACCAATAACAAGACTATGAACCAATGGGAAACAGAAACAATGAACTTGAGGGAAATAGGATGATCACATGACTTGACATGGAATCACATGACCTGGCAGGGAAACAGGAAATAAACTTTAAAATAAAAGACATGAACACAAAACATGAACAAAAACACATATAGACGTGACATATCCCTCCCTCAAAACAAAAACACAGTTCAAGAGGGAGCTGGGGGGGGCATGGCGACTTGACATGGCTACATGGCATGATGTGGTAACATGGTACGGCAGTATCCTGACTTGGCCATTGTAGGCGTAGATGCTGACTCGTTGGCCGTGGCAGGCGTGAGCGCTGGCTCGTAGAGCGGAGGCGGGCCTGGACCGTGGAGCAGAGGCGGGCCTGGACAGTTGAACAGAGGCATGGAGCAGGCTGAGGCATTGCTGTGACATGGCATGGAGCAGGCTGAGGCGTGGCTGTGACATGACATGGAGCAGGCTGAGGCATGGCTATGACATGGCATGGAGCAGGCTAAGGTGTGGCTGTGACATGGCATGGAGCAGGCTGAGGCGTAGCTGTGACATGGCATGTAGCAGACTCAGGAGTGGCTATGACATGGCATGGAGCAGGCCGAGGCATGGCGTGGCATGGCATGGAGCAGACTCAGGCATGGCTGTGACATGGCATGGAGCAGACTCAGGCATGGCTGTGACATGGCATGGAGCAGACTCAGGCGTTGCTGTGACATGGCATGGAGCTGACTCTGGCATGGCTGTGACATGGCATGGAGCTGACTCAGGATCAGGGGCAGAAGGTGGTGCAAGCTCTGTGACCATGACGTGGGACCCTGGCTCGGCGACCATGACGTGGCACTCTGGCTCGGTGGCCATGACGTGGGACTCTGGATCGGTGGCCAAGACGTGGGACTCTGGATTGGCGGCCATGACGTGGGACTCTGGTTTGGCGGCCATGATGTGGGACTCTGGCTTGGCAACCATCACGTGGAACTCTGGTTCGGCAACCATGACGTGGAACTCTGACTTGGCGGCCATGACGTGGATCTCTGGCTTGGCGGCCATGACGTGGCATTCTGGCTCGCTTCCGCCTCCCCACAGTGAAAGTTGAACCACTTATCCGTATGGCAAGGTCGATATATTGAGCCAGATTGAAGGTACTCCAACTGCCAGGCATCCAGGAGTACACCGGCTCATTCAAGCCTGCATGAAAGAAGTGTTTGAGGGCGATCTCACTGAAGCCTACCTCGTCTGCCAGGCAGACGAAGATGATGATGATGTGAAGAACCCAAGTGCAGTTTATTTATAAACATGAAATCCAAAAACCGTAAACAAAAACATAAACATGGACTTGACTTGACAGCGTTACATTAACACAATACCTGACACTGATACAATGGAAACATGAGACTTAAATACATGGACATGGGAAACATAAACCAATGAACAAACAGAACTCTAAACAAGATAAGACAATGAGCATAAACCAATGACATGATAGAACCAATAACAAGACTATGAACCAATGGGAAACAGAAACAATGAACATGAGGGAAACAGGATGATCACATGACTTGACATGGAATCACATGACCTGGCAGGGAAACAGGAAATAAACTTTAAAATAAAAGACATGAACACAAAACATGAACAAAAACACATCTAGACGTGACAAAAGTACATAATTGATATTTAAAATAAGAAGAAACATAACTATTCCCATAAAATATAATATATAATGGGTCACACAGGGAATTCTGGGAATGCCCGATTACTGTATTTTACTGTAATTTTAATAATAATTTACCGTAAAACTACATGTATTGTCTTTTTAAATATTTATATATAAAAAATTAATGTACATTTTACGGTAAATACTCGTTAACCAATTTATGTTTTTTTACTGTTGCATTTTTACTGTCTTTTACTGTTAAAATTATGGAAATGTTTTGTGTCATGCTGTGGAGTGCAGAACCAGCTTGCTCCCTGCTGTATAAACTCTTCCAGCTAGTGCGGACATCAGTCGACACGGCTTAAAGGGTTGGGCAGGGCGGGATTTCCATCCCATGGCAGTATTATGGCAGGGGTGAGCTGCGACCGACTGTTCCAAAGGGGGAAGCTTTGAGTCCACTTTAATGAGAACGGCAACATCTCCAAACTGAGTGTGCAAAAAGTAGGGTGCACGAAAGGTCTTTGTGAGCTCCGTGTGGACCTCAGGGAAGAATGTATATATATTTTATGTACATTTTACTTGACTTTGTCTTATATCTGTTTTGCTTGGTTTTCAACTGTTCTTGTGTTTAAAGGAATAGTTCACTCAAAAATGAAAATTTACTGATAATTTACTCACCCTCAGGCCATCCAAGATGTATCTGAGTTTTCTTTCTTTATCAAAACAGAATTTAAGATTTTTAGGATTTCATTTCAGGCCTCCTCCTTTAAACAATGCAAGTGAATGTAGTCAATTTTTTGATGGTCCAAAATGCATATTTAGGGTGCATCAAAATAACATTTTTAGAAACAAAACAATACTTATATATTTTTAACTACAAATGTTCGTTTCCGTACATCTCTGTGACACGCACTCATGAGAGGGATGACGTAAGCTCGTTGGTAAGGTCACGTGTCATGTGGAGGAGGAGGCAAGAATCGCGTCATTGTTTACAAGAGAAACTTGCACAGACCACAGACCAAGCGCTGTTCACAAACCAAAACAGTCCAAAACAATTTCAAAACAATATAAAATAAAAAAATCATTTCCAAATAATAATTAGAAAAACATTACTGCAGTATCATCCTTTATTTTGGAGCAATGCCGTTGCATTATCTACTTGTGCTTTTTCTTTAGCAGAAATATATAGGCTATATGACTGTCAGGAATTCAAGCCACACAAGTTGTATTTAGTGAAACCAAGTGCGAGAGCATTTACTGAGATTCACAGGATTTACACAGTGAGATCAATTGTACAGGTGATATCACACAGAAGAGAAGCTTCACAAACTGAAGCGCGTGAATTGAGTGCAGGTGCGGTGAATTAGAATTCGGGTGATGAGGAGCGGAGCGCTGAGGGAGATACAGAGCCCGAGGGAGGCGTGACAATGACAAAGTTTTCACACATACCTGAGTTCGCTGGAAAAACAGCACGGGCACAGCCGATGAATTCAGATATCGACCCTTTGTTTCTTTCAATGGTCTGAAATCCTCAGGGGTAAAATGTTCACTGCACACCATCCAATATTTGAGAGAATGTAGTCATGTACTGATATCCAGGTACAGCGCGATAAGCCAGAGCTTCAGTGGCTCATGATCATGTATAGGCAATTGATGAAGAGTTAATATTTTTCCCGGCATGCATTTTCTTTGGGGTTTCTGAAGGTTGAAGCATCCAGGATACACACACACCAAACGACCATTTTGAACAATACACTTATACAAATACAAACTACAGCAAAGACAATTAAACTTTTGTACAGCGCTGCTCCTCTTGTAAACAATGTCCCGCTTCCTGTCTCCTCCTCCATGTGACGCGTGACCTTACCATCGAGCTTATGTCATCCCTCTTATGAGCACGCGTCACAGAGATGTACGGAAGCGAACATTTGTAGTTAAAAAGTATATAAGTATTGTTTTGCTTCTAAAAATAATCAATCGTTTGGGTTCAGAAGAACTTTATTTGTAGACTTGAGTCATGTGGATTATTTTGATGCACCCTAAATATGCATTTGGGACCATCAAAAATGGAGTACATTCACTTGCATTGTTTAAAGGAGGAGGCCTGAAATGAAATCCTAAAAATCTTAAATTCTGTTTTGATGAAGAAAGAAACTCTTGGATGGCCTGAGGGTGAGTAAATTATCAGCAAATTTTCATTTTTGGGTGAACTATTCCTTTAATCTGTCTAGCATACCTATGATCCTGACAAGGTGTGTGTATGTGTGATGTATTGTGTGTAATTTGTATTATTTGTTTTGTCTTATTTGTCTAGTTTGCTTAGTGTTTTTCTGTTACAGTGTGGAAGTTCTAATCGTGACCTGACAGGGGACTGCAGATGAAATTTAGCCTTAGGCTAAATCTGGTACAATGCATCAAATGGAAACATTTATGTTTAATATTGTACATGGTCCTCAAATAAATAAATACATACATAAATAAATAAATGGTGTGCTCCTCCGCACCGTGAAGAACCTGCATCACCAGCATGAGCTCCATGGCTCAATATTTGTGGGGCACACTCACTATCAGCTGCACCACATCTAAAATGCATTAAAAGTTTTAAAATAAATCCACTGATTTAATGTCATTTTATTATTACATTTTTTTTGAAATAATAATAACTTAATATAGGGTTCCCACAGCCATTAAATAATAGCAATATCAGAGAATTTAAGAAAAGAAGTGATTATAAGTTTTTCTAGTTATGCTCTGCTCTAAAATATTTTATTGGCTAGAATTTGCTATTTGTCAGTGCAGTCTTTTTAAACTGATTTTTTATATCGTTATTGATGAGTCACAAATGACTAAAAAAGTAATGGAAATTAATTGCTCAAAAGGTGTGGAAACTTAAACACGGGAGGATTGAGTAAAGCTGAAAAAAGTTCATTTTTTAGAGTGTGTAAATGAAATCATTGATGCATTTTAATCACTTAAAAGTGAATGTTTATTTAATATGTAATGTAAATGTGTAAATCTACCAGAGAGTTAACATGTTTGTGTGATGTCATACACCTGCATTTCAGCTAAATCAGAGTAGTGGATTTCCACATGCTTTTTCTAAGTTCAATCAAGTGGTGTTCCATTGCACTTTTCCAAGTAGGAAGTTGGAAATTCCGACTTTCTGAGTTGAATGGAACGCAGCATAAACTTTGGACCCTTTTCACATTTCCGGGTTTGGAACATGGAAGTAAAAACAGCAACAAGACAGCAAAAGACAAAATTCACTATTATGTTTCCACAACTTTCCAAAAGGGAAAAAATAAAAATAAAAAAAAAAAAAAAAAGAAAGTGGTGGGTTACAGAAGTCAAAAGAGAGCAACATGCTGAATTTACTCTCTCTCTCCTGAAACCCCATAACAGCAGTGGTTACTAGTTTTTTTATTTATTTTTTTTATTTATTTTTTTATTAACTAATTCCAGGGTTATATAACCCAAATACCAATGTTACAAATTTTCACTAAATAATTAAAAAAATATATACAGTATATAGAATATTAAAAAGTTATATTAAATATAGTTATATAAGGCGTATTTATGCTTCTGAATAAGGCGGAAACACTAAACTATTAAATTACTCAAAAATGTCATGTAACCAAGGGAACTTGAGTAAACTGAGTTGATACAACTAAAAAAAAGTGTCTTGTCAGCTTTACTTATTCCATTTACATTGGGACAACATAAATATTTTTTGTTTGGTTAACTGAAACTGGGCAGAGGATTTCTAGTTCCCTGCATGCTTTGCAAGGGACTCAACAGGTAGAATAAATGTTAAAATTGTATGTGTCTCTGTGCAAAATGAATATAAAGGAAGAGAGATGTTAGTGCTTAATGTTTTGTTATGTTGAGATAAAGAAGAATTTATGTTGTAGTTTTAGGGGTTACCATCATGGTGAAGAGTGGAGCTTGAGCTTAGATTGATTTTACTTTATCCATTGAGCAATGCTAACACTTCCTGTCTCTTCCATGTCACTAAAAGATTTACATTCAAGTTATTTTTACATTTTAAATTTTGTTGGGTTTACTTGATTTAGTTAAGTCCCGTCTACTTGAAGTATTTAAATTTAAACTACATTGTAATTTTATTGTAAGAAAACTCATTTCAGTCATGTGGAACCACTGTCCATGATTAAATCAAGTTCAGCCAAAGAGTTTTTTTTAGAATATGCATAGCAATATACTGTATATGGTGATAACTACCAAAAATTTTATTAAAAAAATTAAACTATGCAAGAAAACGTCCTGGTTACTTTCGTAACCTCCGTTCCCTGATGGAGGGAACGAGATGTTGTGTCGATGTAGTGACACTAGGGGTCACTCTTGGGAGCCCCAAACACCTCTGATTTTTTGAAAAAAGGCCAATGAGAATTGGCGAGTGGAATTTGCATGCCACTCCCCCGGACATACGGGTATAAAAGGAGCTGGTATGCAACCACTCATTCAGGTTTTGTGCTGAGGAGCCGAGACCAGGTCCTGGCCATTTCAGTGGGTAGTTCAGCGTTGTGGCAAGAGGGAAACAACGTCTCGTTCCCTCCATCAGGGAACAGAGGTTACAAAAGTAACCAGGACGTTCCCTATCTGTCACTCACTCGACGTTGTGTAGATGTAGTGACACTAGGGGTCCCTATACAAAACGCCACAACTAGCTGAACTGTGTTGCATGAACTGGCGGTGTGTGACGAGCAGACTGCTGTGTGCCTCGTAGCCAGCCGTCACGTAACCTCCCCCAACGCTTTTATGAGCGTCGAATGGTCCATCAGGAACAAGTCAACTGCCGAGGCCTCTTTTCCCTCTCATTTCTCCCCAAAAAGAGTGGAATTTGTTAACTGACTGGGAGCCATAAGTGTCTGTGTCGGGGAGTGTCCCTCCCAAGGGGAAGATACTACGGAGACCACACCCCGCCCACAAAGAGGGGGGGTATTTTGAGTGGAATACGTCACATGGTCTTACCGAGTCTTGTCGGAAGTATGTCATGTGGAGAGGTCCCATGGTAGGTCCTACCTGAAGGGGGAGGAGTTTCTACAGAGCATGGCGACCAGGGGCAGAGGGGCCTCTGCCCAAGGAAGACACAGTTTGCCATCAGGGAAACAATTTTGTGGAAGATATCAAATGGGGTCGCCTTCGGGGAACCAGCACATGTGGAGCACCTACCTCAGTACAGGGGCTCATTAGCGCACGTACTGGGCTGGCAGCGAGTTTCTCCACAAACTCAGCTGCCAGAGGGCTAAGGAGGAAAGTCATCACGGGATCACAGTCTGTGAACATGACTGGGAGTCAAGAGTGCACGTCTTCACCTCAAGGGAGGGGAAAGGTGCTATGCGCAAGCAGTACACCCGGCCAGTTGTCCCGGAACTTACCTGCTCGTGCCTGCCAATACACGGGACGAGACCGGCTCAACCCAGAGATTGTTGAACCTCACAAAGGTGTTGGGTGTTGCCCAGCCAGCTGCTCTGCAGATGTCTGCCAAAGAGGCACCACTGGCCAGGTCCCAGAAGGCCACCACACTCCTGGTGGAGTGGGCTCGTAACCCCGCAGGGGGTGGCAAGTCCTGAGCCTGATATGCCATCATGATGGCGTCGATGACCCAGTGGCCGATCCTCTGTTTGGAGACAGAGCTTCCTTTCCGCTGTCCACCAATCAAACAAAGAGCTGCTCGGAGCTTCTAAGGCTCTGCGTGTGATCCAAATAGATGCGTAAAGCTCGCATCAGACACAGTAACGCCAAGGCTGGGTCTGCCTCCTCCTGTGTCAGCGCTTGCAAGTTCACCACCTGATCCCTAAAAGGAGTCATGGAAACCTTGGGCACATAGCCCGGTCCGGGTCTCAGGATCACGTGAGAGTAACCCGGACTGAACTCCAGGCACGATTCGCTGACAGAGAATGCCTGCAGGTCCCCTACCCTTTTGATGGAAGTGAACGCAGTCAGGTGGGCAGTCTTCAAAGAGAGTGCCTTAAGCTCAGCTGACTCCAAGGGCTCAAAGGGAGCTCCCTGTAGACCCCGAAGGACTACGGAGAGGTCCCATGAGGGGACGAGGCATGGTCTGGAGGGATTCAACCTCCTAGTGCCTCTCAGGAACCTGATGATCAAGTTGTGCTTCCCCAAATACTTACCATCTACTGCATCGTGATGCGCCAAAATAGCGGCTACATACACCTTCAGGATGGAGGGGGACAGCCGCCCCTCCAGCCTCTCCTGCAAGAAGGAAAGCACTGATCCGACTGTGCATCTCTGGGGGTCTTTGCGTCGGGAAGAACACCACTTAGCGAACAGACGTCACTTCAAGGCATACAGGCGCCTTGTAGAGTGAGCCCTAGCCTGAGTGATTGTGTCTACCACCGCAGGTGGTAGGCCACTTAGGTCTTCCACGTCCCGTCCAGGGGCCAGACGTGGAGATTCCAGAGGTCTGGTCGTGGGTGCCAGATGGTGTCCCGTCCCTAAGAAAGAAGGTCCTTCCTCAGGGGAATTCACCAAGGGGGGCTGTCACGAGGTGCATGAGATCCGAGAACCACGTCTGGGTGGGCCAGTAGGGTGCTACTAGGATGACCTGCTCCTCGTCCTCCCTGACCTTGAACAGGGTCTGTGCAAGTAGGCTCACTGGGGGAAATGCGTATCTGCGTAGTCCAGGGGGCCAGCTGTGTGCCAGCGCATCTATACCGAGGGGTGCCTCGGTCAGGACATACCAAAGCGGGCAGTGGGAGGATTCCCGGGAAGCAAACAGGTCTACCTGTGCTCGACCGAATCGACTCCAAATATGCTGGACCACCTGAGGGTGGAGTCTCCACTCTCCCCTGAGGGTAACCTGATGTGACAGCGCATCCGCTGCGGTGTTGAGGTCGCCCGGGATGTGAGTGGCTCATAGTGACTTGAGGCGCTGCTGACTCCAGAGGAGGAGACGGCGGGCGAGTCGTGACATGCAATGGGAGCGTAGACCACCTTGGCGGTTGATGTACGCTACCGATGCTGTGTTGTCCGTCCGGACCAACACGTGCTTGCCCTGGATCAATGGCCGGAACCTCCACAGGGCGAGCAGTACTGCCAACAACTCTAGGCAGTTGATGTGCCAACGCAGCCACAGGCCATTCCAGGAGCCGGTGGCTGTGTGCCCGTTGCATATGGGCTGTGTGCCCAGCCCATCTTGGATGCGTCTGTTGTAACCACGACGTGCCTGGAGACCTGCTCTAGGGGAACCCCTGCCCATAGAAATGCAAGGTCGGTCCAAGGGCTGAAGAGGTGGCGACAGATTGGAGTGATGGCCACGCGATGTGTCCCGTGCCGCCATGCCCATCTCGAGACTCGAGTCTGAAGCCATTGCTGAAACAGTCTCATATGCATCAACCCGAGCGGTGTGGCCGTCGCTGGGGATGCCTTATGCCCCAGGAGCCTCTGAAAAAGTTTCAGTGGAACCGCTGTTCTCCATCTGAATGCCTTCAGACAGTTCAGCACCGACTGTGCGCGCTTGTTCGTGAGGCGCGCTGTCATCGAGACTGAGTCCAAATCCAGACAGAGAAAAGAGATGCTCTGAACCGGGGAGAGCTTGCTCTTTTCCCAGTTGACCCAAAGCCCCAGTTGGCTAATGTGCCGGAGCATGAGGTCCCTGTGTGCGCACAGCAACTCTCGAGAGTGAGCTAGGATTAGCCAGTCATTGAGATAGTTGAGGATGCAGACGCCCACTTCCCTTAGCGGGGCAAGGGCAGCCTCTGTGACCTTTGTGAATATGCGAGGGGACAGGGACTGGCCAAAGGGGAGGACCTTGTACTGGTATGCCTGGCCTTCGAAGGCAAACCGCAGGAAGGACCTGTGTCGAGGTAAGACTGAGACCTGAAAGTACACGTCCTTCAGGTCTACTGCCACGAACCAATCTTGATGCCGGACGCTCGCTAGAATGCGTTTTTGCATCAGCATCTTGAACGGGAGTCTGTGCAAAGCCCGGTTCAGTACTCGCAGGTCCAGGATTCGTCGCAACCCACTGCCTTTCTTCGGTACGATGAAGTAAGGGCTGTAGAACCCTTTCTTCATCTCGGCTGGAGGGATAGGCTCTATCGCGCCCTTGCGCAGAAGGGTAGCGATCTCCGCACGCAAGTTAGTGGCATTCGCGCCTTTCACCGAAGTGAAGCGGACACCGCTGAACCTGGGCGGGCACCTAGCGAACTGAATCACGTAGCCGAGTCGGACGGTCTGGGTCAACCACCGTGATGGGTTGGAAAGCACGAGCCATGCGTCCAAACTCCGGGTGAGGGGGACCAAGGGAATGATCACGTCGGATGTACCGGTGGGTGGGGCCTCGCGGCGGGGTGGAGCTCGAGGTGCCACATTGAGGGGACTCGAGCCCCGTGGCCGTGCTGAGTCCAGGGACATGCTGGAGCGCCATACCTGCCAAAATGGGACGTGGACAGTGGTCGTGACGACGGCCGTGCACACCAGATATGTGACCCAGGAGACGAGGGAACCATTCTTTTGTCAGGCTTTTGGGTGCCGCAGCCTCCTGGGCATGCAGCGACAAAAGATTCTCCTCCCTGCCCTCCACCGGGGGATGGAGTGGTCTGTCGACCAGCCCCAGAGAAGTGGGTCTCCTCGCCCCTGGGTCAACCGTCTCGGTGGCGCTTTGAAGCCTTCCTCGGGTTCTTAGCGGCCGGCCATGAGACGGGTGGTGTCTGCTTCCTGCGGAGGGCTCCACGCCGGAACCAGGCCACTGGGGCAGGCTGCGGCGGAGCCGGTGTTGTTGCTGCAGGAGGATGCCCTTGGCAACGAGCAGACAGGGTGCGGGGTCTTAAGCCACGCCGGGGCAGGATATGATGTAAAACATCCATCTGCTTCTTCACCACTGAGAACTGCTGAGCAAAGTCCTCGGCGGCGTCGCCAGACAGGCCAACCTGGGAAACGGGGGTGTCAAGGATCCGTGCCTTGTCCGCCTCTCCCATCTCAACCAAGTTGAGCCAAAGGTGGTGCTCCTGGACCGAGGTCGGTCGCCAAGCGCAGTTCCTGCATCAATCCCAGGTCAGAACCACCCTCGTGAAGTTCTTTTAGTGCCTTAGCTTGGTGTACTTGCAGGAGAGCCATGGCATGCAGGGTGGAGGTGGCTTGTCTAGCGGCACCGCAGGCTCTAGCCGTCAGGGACAATGTAAACCTACAGGCCCTGGACAGGAGTTTCGGCTGCCCACGCCAGGTGGTGGCGCACTGTGGACACAAGTGCACCGCGAGGACCTTATCCACCTGGGGGATCACCGAATATCCCCTGGCCACTCCGCCATCGAGGGTAGCGAGAGCAGGGGAGCTGAAAGACCGGGACCGGGCAGTAAAAGATGCCTCTTGTCAGCTCCTCATGCACTTCTGGGAAGAAAGGAACGGGGGTGTGGCATGGCCACGGGCGGCACCCCGTGCCAGGAACTGATCATCGAGCCACAAGGGTTCAGGGGAGAATGGAGGGTTCCACTCTAGCCCGACGCCTGTGGCTGCAGCCGCTCGGGAACGCATGTCCATCATTTCCGTGGTGGCGTGAGACTGGACGACCGTTCCCGAAGGAGGAAGCCCAGCCGAAGCCTCTGTATCAGACTGGACGAGCCCGCTCGATAACTATCGATGCTGCGCTCAATAACTCATCGTCTTCCGGAGCTCTGAACGAGAAGTCGAACTTGCTCTGAGACGAGCCGCTGGTCTCGTGCGAGAGCCCGATCGGGGCAAGTGAGCGTGCTGGGGAATGGGAGGTCTGTGGGGGGGATACCCAGCAGAAGTGGTCCCATTGATGTCCCCAAATCGCCCCCAGTGCTAACCGACGTGACCTCAAACCCGTAGGTAGAAGAACCGGTGCGGGGAGCCGCTGGGATGCGCCGTAGATTCCAGCAGATGAGGCGAATGAACTTTGCGGATGAATTCAGCTTCAATGAATAGAACTGCTCGGCTCTGAAGAGAAATTCTGAATGAGTGGTTGCATACCAGCTCCTTTTATACCCGTATGTCCGGGGGAGTGGCATGCAAATTCCACTCGCCAATTCTCATTGGCTTTTTTTCAAAAAAGCAGAGGTGTTTGGGGCTCACAAGAGTGACCCCTAGTGTCACTACATCGACACAACGTCTAGTGAGTGACAGATAGGGAACCACGTATACAAGAGATTTGAAATCATCGGGTTATTTTCTGCTTTTGATGTCAAAACATAAACAGTCATAAACAGTGGATAAGCCGGTAAGAACGCCGATAAAGGTTTATGCTAAGCGTAATCGTGGTAATGGGCAAAAATGTATGAGCTGGTTTACATGCACACCAATACGCTGATAACTCCCAAAAATCAGTTTATGTAAAAAATCTGACAAAACAAGAAAAACACATTTACATTGGATTTGTAATAATCAAGTTATTCTCTACTTTTGATGCCAACACGTGAAGAGGAAGAAAAACTGCCCACGTCGATTGGTTTATTCTTAAGCAGTTTATGGCCTTACATACAAAAAGGAAAGCTGTTTAATGCGTTTACATGACCACACACGTTTTTGGGTATATTAAGCAATCGTGTAGAAATAATGTGCATATAAACAGGCAATCGGTTTTTTGCTCTGACCTTCGATCAAATAAAACATCTCGGTTACATGAAGCGTAACCCTGGTTCTCTGAGTGGGAACAAGATGCTGCATAGTCGCATTGGGACACACCCTGAGTACCACGTGGTCTGAAGCCCTTATACAATCATGCCAATTTATTGGCTGATGGTGTTTAAGCGACGCCCCTAGGGAGTTAAATCGCAGGCTCCATAATGGAGCTCGCTTCGCGCCAAGTCAGATTTTCTGCATGAAGGCACTAGCCTATGCAGCTGCTAGAGAATATGGCCAGCTTACCCAGCATCTCATTCCCACTCAGGGAACCAGGGTTACGCTTCATGTAACGAGATGTTCCCCTTCGTAGGATCTCAAGCTGCGTAGTCGCATTGGGAATGATATACATTCACACCATGCGAACAGTAGCTACCAACTGTCTATGCCTGTGTGGCAAGCATATAGCGGCACACAAGCGAGCTAAAGCATCTGAATAAAACAGAGGGAATTATGAGTTTATTCCTGTTCCAACAGAGAGAACCTGGGAAGCAGGAGTCAAACCCTCGTCCAGATTATAAAATCAAACAAATGTATATGGAGAGGACCATCCTGCCACCATACAAATATCCTCCAAGGACGCACCTCTAGCCAAAGCCCATAAGGATGCCATGCTCCATGTAGAATGAGCTTGAATACCCAAAGGCGAAGGTAAACTGCATGCTTTGTAAGCACTTGAAATTGCATCAACTAGCCAACGAGGCTTTGCATGGACACTGAAACACCCCTGTTGTGGCCACCAAAGCACACAAACAACTGCTCTGACTTATGCCACTGTCTAGTATGGTCAACATAAACTCACATCGCCTGAAGTGGGCAGAGCATATGCAATCTTTCATGCTCCTCTGACTTAAATCGGGGAGGGTAAAAAGCCTGAAAATTAATAGTCTGCAAGCAAAATGATGTAGAAACGACCTTGGGCAAATAGCCCAAACGAGGTCTTAACACCACCCTTGATCAACCTGGTGCAAAATCTATACATAAGGGAATAACCGACAGGGCATGCAAATCACTAACCCTTTTAAACGACACCAATGCCACCAGCAGGGCCGTTTAAAGAGTCAGAAACTTATCAGCGACTATTGCCAAGGGCTCAAACGGAGCACCCGAGAGCACCTCCAAAACAACAGATATATCCCATAAAGGACCGCGGATGGGACGAAATGGTCTAAGCTTGTGTATCCCGTGCATAAAATGAGAGACAAGAGAATGTCTACCAACAGAGACTACATTGATAAGCGCATGCTCAGCTGCTATAGCAGCAACATAGACTTTAAGTATTGCTGGGGCAACCCTGGCCCCAAAATGCTCTTGCAAAAAATCCAGCACTGTACCGACAGGACAGTGAACTGGATCTTCACCTTGCGCTGTACACCAAGAAGCAAAAATATGCCACTTGAACGTATAAAGCTTTCTAGTTGATGTAGCTCTAGCATTCAGAATGGTATAAACCACAGCGGGGGATAACCCATCATTCAAAACAGCGCCGCATTGAGGGGCCTGTAGGATATTAAATGCAGAAGAGCGAACAATTGCTGCAATATGACTTGAATCTAGAAAACCCAAACTTTTAATCCTGGAATTCCTCAACATCATAAATTAAAAGATTCTGCTCGACTAGGCACCAAGAAGTCTAGTGAAGCTCACATCTGGCCAATAAAACGAACAAAAGGGACTTGTCCAGATAGCACATGACTTCAGAACTTCATGCTTCTGAAGAAATACCCCCACATTTAATGATTCTGGCCTGACACTGCCATCAAGACCATCTCTGCAAAGAGACCCCTAAGGGCAGAGGTTATGGGCAATGAAAGAGTTGAACAAGCTTCCCTTGCGAGATCCTCCTGAATTACAATGAACAAAAACAATGCCAGTTCTAAAAAGCAGCAGCTAAAAAGGAATGAATGAACATTTCACACAAAGTCCCAGTACTTGTGATTTTAACCCTCTAAAATGTACAGAATGCATTTGGACCCAAAATGTACACAAAATCTAGCCTTGCTATATAATCCTGAAAATGAGTTTATGACCTGTGATCACTTATAACTGACAAATCGATAAGTATAATCTTTAATCTTGTATTATTCATCTCATTCTACTAAGAATGCTAATTATTTAAGGCTTAACCTGATAATATACCCTGACAATCAGGTTTATCATGACATGTATTATCCATGTTGTAAAACCAATGAATTAACCAGTATGATTTGTAATCAGGGATTTTCATGTTTTGTTACTTACACGTATAATATTCATGAAAGTATGTCATATTTAGTACGTAAATGTTTGCTTGTTTACGTAGAGAATGTTGATGACAACGAATGTCATGTCTCTTGCACCATTTTCAAGATATAAAAGTTCATGATTAAACATGCACTATTATGAGCGGGAAGTTTGTAAGAATCCTCCACACAAAGGATTGTAAAGCAACTTTGAAAAGGACAGACCAGTTGACCATGTGACTCTGAAAAGCCACTTCTGATTGGCTCAGGACACCTTTGGGGTGTGGCCAATTTCAGTTCAAAAGTTTCCTACCAAGGAAGAACTCTCTCTCGGTCTCCTCTTCTCTCTCGGTCTCCTCTTTTCTTCGGCTCTCTTGCTCATCACTTCCTCTGCAGCTCCTCATTCACAGCCTCCGTGCCATGTAGAATCCAAGGAAACCCGGGACCCGAAGCCTCTCACTCTCTGCTCTACGGGTCACACACACGTAACGGGAGTCGTGAGTCTTCCTTGCGGAAGGCCTTGCTTCAAAGCCCACCTCATCATCCATTGAGACAACAACTATCAGCGATCATAACAGAGTCCAAGACATCGACGCAACAAATTTTCTACAAAGAGCCAAAGAACCAAGCAACACAAGGAAACGCAACGCAAGGAAACACAACGCCATGCAAGTACATCTCTAGACTTTTGCTCAAAGTGCTGGTGTATTAGTTAAATACTTTGGGTAATCCGATTGCAAATCGATTTAGACTCAAAGAAGGATAAATGGTTCTTAAGGCATTGTCTACAGACTCCATAAATTTCATTTTCTCTGTATCGATCATTTATTTCACATTCTGTCACTTTACTCACCAACCTGTTTCATGTTGTATGTGTTAGATTAGTGTATGTTTAGAATAGCAATAAAGTTTGTCTGTATTCAAAGATAATTTGACTTTGGTATATTTTGATAAATAATCTCATCCCTGTTTTTAAAAGATTTCGCTTCAAAGCTATACCTAAATATGTGTGATATTATTTTCAATAAGCCATGAGAATAATATTACTCCAATAAGTGAATTAATCATAATTCCCTTATTAAAGCTAATTCCTTACAATAGAAATTGTGAGCGGACACAACGAGATGTTGTATTACGATTTTAATGGTGGAGAATTTTATTCTGACAAATAATCTAATTATTTGCCATTTATCTTGCTTATAATTGTTGTCGAATGCGACTTATTCCATTATAAATTTCCTTACATAATAATGATGTAGAATAAGGATAGTTTAAATTAATTCCTAGCTCACACACTGTTCTTACAGGTCATACCCATAACTTCCAAAAGTCTGGCTGGGGGTGTCAAATCCTGCCCCGAGCCTGAGACAACATGTCTGTTCTGACTGGAATCTCCCAAGGCACTTTCTTCAGGAGATAGACCAGAGTCAAAAACCATACTTGAGATGGCCAAAATGGTGGCACTAACAGAAGCTGAAACCGATCCTCCCGAACTCTGTGCAGAACTTCGTGCAGCAGACTGATCGGTGGAAACACGTAAAGACGCGTTGTCGGCCACTGATGCACCAATGCATCTATGCCCAGCGGTGCCGGGGCGAGAGGGAAAACCAGAGGGGACAGTGTGATGTTTCACTCAAAGTGAACAGATCCACTTCTGCTCTGCTGAACCTTCTCCAGATTTGTTTCATAATCTGAGGATGTAATGTCCACTCTCCAGGCATCAAGCCCTGTCTGGACAGGAGACCCGCCCCCAAATTCAACCGGCCCTTAAAATTTTTTAAGCCAGCAGCACTGTGAACATCTCCAGACAGTTTATGTGCCAATATTTCTGCTGGGCCGTCCAGACCCCATAGGCTGGACAACCCTCATATACAGTGCCTCAACCCATGGAGGAGGCCGACATCAGAAGGCACGTCCGTTTCCATGGTAACAGAGTTCAGTAGCACCCACGTGTCACTTTGAAGAGATGAAACACCTGCATCAGTGGTTGAAGTCCCTTTGTGGAGTTCATCCATCACTGAAAAGGTCTTGCATGCAACATGCCCAGGGGAATGACAGCGGAAGCCATGATCATGAGCCCCAAAATCCTGTGAAATGTTCTCGCAGGGAGAACGTGTCCCACTCTGAACATCGCTAGACACTGGCAGAATGACAGAATGTGAGCTGGAGACAGACACGCCTGCATCGCCCTCGAATGTAACTCCACCCCTAGAAACAGAGTCTGTTGAACAGAAACATCTCCGGTGGAGTTCGCCTGAATTGGATTATGTAACCATAATTTATCATTCGAAACACCCAGTTCGAAATGCCCTTCAGCTGCTGCCAAGCCAACAGATGGGCAGACAGAGGGATTAATGCATGGCTTTTGCCTGCAGCGTGACCTGTAACCACTTAATGGCACACTTTTGGTGACTGCTCCCGAACCCATGGGACAGCGGAGGAAAGCCTTTGCTCCTCTACTACTGAGGCTGGTTGAAGTGAATTTGATAATGTATTTGCCTTTATTGTACTCAGGCATAAAATATGAGAGCCCTGAGATGCCCTTGCAGCAGGGACACTGACAGTATAAACATTTTACCTGGTATTTTTAATGGGGAAAAATGTACGAACATTTGGGGATATGTTTATTTGGGAAAACTGGTTCACCACAACGGCCCCAGCATTCTTTATGGGGGGACAATGTGTGGTGCTTATGTTCACTGTGTGTCTTGTGTACATTTGTGTTTGATGAACATTGAATTTAGAAACCGTTGGTCATGTGAGTTTTTAATGTTCGCTCCACAGTGCAAGCTGCAGGGGGAAACTGAACTATATTCTGGCTGTCGGGTGTTCGAAGCATGAACAACGGTGAACTCAACCTGATACTGTCCAAATGGCAAAGAGGAACGACACGAATATGATTGTATGGTCCAGTTTTATTCACTGACTGGGGCTCACCCTTTGTTTCACTGCGTCAGTCAGGCTCGCATCTGGTGTCTTGCTAGCCGTTTAAAAGGGGCCGGTCCAACATCCAAATGCCTATGCGGATGCGCCTGTGATGGCGGGAATGAAAGAGGGCCCCAATCCTTCTGAGGGGGTGCAAAACTCGTGTCCGGTGCCTTATGCGGTTCTCTGGTGGGACGTTGCGAAGATACCGAATGTAAATGCACCAGAGCTGCAGCAGGCTTTTCTCTCTCTCTATGAGGAAGAATCTGTTGGAACGCAGCAGTCTGCTGTTTCACAAATCAGAATTTTTGCAGCACCGACTGGACTGCATCACCGAACAGTCCAGATTGTGACACAGGAGCATTCATTAGAAAGGCCTTGTCCTTGTCATAAATATCTGTGAGCATAAGCCACATAATGTGTTCCGCCGCCACGAGGCCTGCTATATTCCGACCAACAGCACGAGCAATATGTTTGAAGCTCAACGCAGTTCTTTAACAGCCTCAGTTTCCAATCCATCTCCCTCATTTAAATCCCTCATAAAATGGGCCTGGTAGGCTTACAAAACCTCCAGCGAGTGCAAAGCTGAAAGCGCCTGGCCCGAAGCCTGGTAGGCCTTGCTCAACAAGGACAACGTAACTTTGCAAGGCTTTGAGTGAAGAGTAGGCCTAGATTTCCATGTGGTCACCGAAGAAGGAGAGAGATGGGCAGCCATAGTCTCTTCCATCACTGGGATTGAAGTATATCTGTGGTCGGAAGCTCGATACACATTAAAAAATTCAGAGGCCGCTTGATTCGTAATCCTGGCCAAATAAGTTTGATCCCAGGACTTCCAAATCTCACGATGGAGGTCTAGGGAAAAAGGGAGTTGCCTACGAGGCATAGCTGTGCGTTGGCCCGCTAAAAAAACAGTTGTCTAAGATTAATTTACGATCCTCCAACTGCGCTTCATCTGGCCAGTCCAGGTGTAATTTTTCCACTGCACTTGTAATAACCCCCAGCAATTCCACATACGTTTCTTAATGTATGGAAAACCAACCGCTAGGAGGCAAGGCTTCAGCCTGGATCCAGCAAGATGCCAAAGGAAACCACAGTGCGGGCCTCAAGGCTAGGATGCAAATGTCCACGTGTAAACTCCACAAGAGAATGTCTAGCCAAATCCGGGGAGAGTGACAGAGAGAACTGTAGGTCAGCCTGCTGCTCAACTCCCATTTCCTCAGCATCCGCACCTGCCTCCCACGTGTCAAACGGGCGCGTGGCACTGGCAGACATGTGGTCTGCACCAGCAAGCGGCTTGACCGAATTTCCAAAGTAGGCGAGCCTTTCACAGAGTGTCCTGATGTTCATTAAATCACACTGTGGGCAATACAAACCCTCCACGTGGTGAAACCCAGACAGGCAATACACATGTCGTGGAATCTTCACCGACGATGAACCACGTGCACGGAGGTAAGCACTTCTTAAATTCCATCCTGTGTTACCACTCAAAAGGGAGAATAGTAATGATCCTTGCTTCGACATGAGTCATTGGTACAACATGGGTTAGATGAGATCGTGCACTGAAAAACAGAAAATCTGACTCGATGGCGCGAAGCGAGCGCCTTTATGGAGCCCGTGACATAGCTCCCTAGGGGCATCGCCTAAGCGCCATCAGCCAATAAATTGCCGTGATTGTATAAGGGCTTCAGATTACGTGACACTCAGGGTGTTTCCTAATGCAACTATGCAGATCAAGTTCCTACAAAGGGGAATCGTTTAAGGCATTTACATTACCTTACAAAATGTCTGCTTATTAAGCATAATCAGTGTTAGATTGTGCATGTAAACATGCTTATTGAGTTAAAGTTCTTACATTAGGCTACATGATAATGAAACTTGTTTACCAAATGTTTGCAGACACAGGTGTCTAAAATACGGTAAATTAAAGTCTGCTTTGATAACTGTCCACATATAGAACAAATGATTTGTTCTATTGCATTGCATCTATTGTTCTTGCATTGCTCAGCATCATTTATCAGTTGGTTTGCTAAGAGACATATTGTATCTGTAAGTTAATCAAACACCTGCTAACCTAACGGGAGCATTGCAGTTTTGTTTCCTTATACATCATCTTCCGAGCAATGGGCAATAGAATGCCTTTATGGTCGGAGATCTGAGGTATCAAGTAGGGATATCCCACATCCAGCCGAATGCAGCATTAGAGCAGTGTTTCCCAGCCTTGTTACTGGAGTCCCCCAACACTGTATATTTTGGAAATCACAAACATCTGATTCAACTCATTAGAAGAGGCTCCATGAACTTAATTGGGTGTGTCAGATGAGGGAGACATCCAAAATGTGTACTGTTGGATGAACTGGGTTGGGCAACATTGGTTTAGAGGTCAAAGGTGTGTTTTTAGAAAGGCAGAGCGAAGTGGAAAGACGGGAGAAGGACAATATCTGAGACCCCAGATGGACAGTTTGTTCACGCTGTCATAGTTCACTGGTCCGTGCCATAATGTGGGTGATGAATGTGTTCAAACATCAATACAGTTTGAGTAATGAGACCGGACTCTCCAATCTGCCATGTTGACGTTTTTTTTTTTTTTTTGCTCTGCCGTGTCCTGTTCCACCCCACCCTCCCTCTCCATCTCAATATTAAAATGTCTGCTATTGTTTTATGTTGCTTGGCACACCGCTCCCCGCTTTTCCAATGTCAGCTACTACATAAATCCATGTTGTGCAAAGAGCAGCCTTATCATATTATATTATGGCTGAGTTGCTGTGTTTGTGAACATGCATAAGTGTGGTGCCTGGCGGCATTCTGAGGTTAAGGGGGTCTATTCAAATCTTTATGGCCACAGCCTTGATTATGCATAG
This sequence comes from Myxocyprinus asiaticus, assembly GCF_019703515.2. Taxonomy (NCBI): domain Eukaryota; kingdom Metazoa; phylum Chordata; class Actinopteri; order Cypriniformes; family Catostomidae; genus Myxocyprinus; species Myxocyprinus asiaticus. Next base: position 16,194,994 of record NC_059371.1, on the reverse strand, counting down.
ATAACACTTGTGCTGAATAATAAAGTAGTATGCCGTGCAATGAGGGGAATAATTTTTTATTGGTTAAATACTGAAGATTTTATGTTATGGCTGCTCACCTGTTACAGAATCTTATTAGAATCTTGTACAACATTATAGATAAACTAATTTACCTTTTGGACACTGTTCATGAAGTAAGCTAAATCTTACAAAACCTCCCTTTATAACATTTGGCTTCATTTGAAAATATGGTTGTTTTAAATTCTAAAGATGCAAAAATGTAGGGTTAGGATTTGGGTTAGTCTGTAGTAATTATTATTAGCTTTAAATAAAAACAACAGCTTGCGTGTGTGTGTGTGTTACACAGACATTACTCCAGCAGTGTGTGTGAGTGGCTTTAATCCAGAGTGTATAGGCCTGTACTAATTTCTTAGCTTCCAGCATTTTTTTTTTTTTTTTTTTTTTTTTGTGAGAAACATATAAATCAACCAAAAATATAATTCTATTATAGTAAATGTTGCACAAGTGACTCATTTTACTGGGGGCTCTTGCATAAAATAGAATGGTATTTTTCCCTTTCTGCTGCCTGGTGCCAGCTGAGCAACTGCCATTGAGGTGAATAGGCATGCTTAATAATAGCTCTTTGGTATATTAGATCACCATGGATATATATGGCTACAGCAGGAGGAAAATTCCTCTGTCAATAAACTGTGACCCCGGTATATTTGCTTGCAGTTTGTTTTGTTTGGGAACTTGCTATTTGGAATTAAAAGAATGTGGAAAAATACACTGAAACTGGAGTGCTTTAAGTTCAGAAAGCATGTTACAAGTGAACTGTATGATAGACTACTAAGATGGCCTGAGTTCATTTAGCATTCACATATAGTATATGCTAAAATACTTGTAAACCACTCTGAGACCCTGGAAACTAACAAAGTCTCATCCAGATGCTGACGGAAACTTTAAACAAGTGGGACATGTTGTATTTTTGCATTGTATGAGCTTATGTTTCTCACTGTCATCATCTCTTCTGCGCAGGACACACTCCCCAGCATGCCATCAGACTGCTAATGCTGCACGCCATGTAACATTTACAATAGATAATCATTGAATCGCCCACTAGTCGACTACTTTTCTGGAGAAGTCAAACAAGTAGTCTTGCAAGCCCTTGTGGGCTATCACATTTTTAAAGATCAGAACACACACACACACACACACACACACACACACATACACAGAAGAGAGAGAGAGGTGATAGATAAAGAGGCTAGCAAAGACCTTGAGGGGGCCAGGGTGCCCATCCAGAGTTTTTTCTCTTATTACTTTAAATGTCTTCTTGTAGATCAACTGCTAGAACATAACACAAGCAACACCAAGGTCATGGGTTCCATTCTCAAGAATCACACAAACAGAAATACCATAAGTAATAAAAGCATATATATAAAAAATTAAAATATATAGAGAGGGTGATATTTCAGACAATTTTGAGATATTTTTTTATTACCAATATTAAGCAGAGGTGATGGAATAAACATAATAAATGGGCACAGCAATCAATCAGCAAAGTCTTATAGACTAATCAAAATGGACTCTTTACCACTTAAATAAATGTCCCTGTTCTTATTGTTCATGATTCATCAGGGAAAGTTATTATTATTAAAAAAGTTAAATGTTTTTTCTCAAAATCAAAACTTTCTCCAACTCAGAAACAACTTTCTGTCTCTGTAACCAAGGACATGTGTGCAGGGAAAAATAATATTAACCAATGATATCATAGCGAAATGCATTTCTATCTAATCAAATCCCAATGGATAATCAAGTGCCGCCCCACATTATTTCTAGCTGAACAGTCTGTTTCACGCAAAAACCACTTCAGCAGTTTATGAACTTCAGGATGAACTTTTATTGATTACACTTTTGCATTAAGAATCTCGACCAGTGTAGAAGGAAAAGAGAAAGAGAGAGAGAGAGAGAGAAAGAGAGAGAGAGAAGGAATGACTGTTTTACTTATTCAACAGCTTGACGTGTCCCCCCCCACCGCTTACTATTTCAGTCGAGAGCCAAGAAATCAATAGATGGCCGGAAAGAGCCCCTAGCCCACTTTCAAATGATTGTGATTTGGGTTGAATATGTAATCAACAATTATAGCTAATAAATAATAAATGGCATGACATATTTAATTTTCACCTGGGTTTAAAGAGCACAATGAGTGTTTAGTAGTACTTAAAAAACATGCATTTAAGAGCTGGCACGTGAATACAGCTGGTCCTGAGTTGAATCCATGGCCGGACTTTGTTGTGAACTTAGAGCCACATAAAGAGAGAAAATGTGGGGTGCTGATGATGGAGTGTACAGGGTTACTGTTCAAACACCTCACTCTCCCTGTCACAGCTCTGTGGGGTGATCAATGCACAGCTACAGCTGGTTGAAGGGGACCAAATCCATAAAACAGTTGATTTGGTTCCATTTTACCAGCTTTAGCAAAGCATTTAGGATGAGACCTCTACGGGTGCCATAATCTCGAACTAGGACACGGGATCAGAACCTGCAGAAAAAAAAACAGGGAAAGTAAATTAAGTGGGAGGTGTTTGTGTTTTTATTAAAAGGTGAAGTGTGAATTTTTTTTAACCTTCAAAGTTGGAAATTTCAGTAAATTAAAAAATAAATAAATCCAGGCCTGAATATACATTTATCTTGTTATGTTCATCTTTAAAATATTTAATTGGTCCCCCTTCTGTTTTGTTGGATTTTTCAACATTGGTCTTTTTTTGACTGACCCATAATAGCAACATTAACCAAAGACAGATGGGCAGAATATTTGGGAAACCTGTTTGGAAAACAATCTTTTTTGCCACTATTGGCACATAAATTACACACTTCACCTTTAAATATGGCTGTCAGGCAGAACCACTGATGTTTACAAAGAGCAGAAACACTTTATTACTCAGCAGCACAGAAACCGTTAGGAGACTTGAAACAAATAGATTACAGTTGTGCCAGCTTAGACAACACATGCAAACAAGAATTGAGATGTTTACGAATATAGAATGAAGATGGGCACATCATTGTTTATAGTGGACGAAAGGAACAGAAGGATTTGGAGAGGAAAATAGGAGTGACCACTGCAGTAATTGATGACAAATGAACATGTGTAAATGATGGCTGCAGACAAACTGGAGAAATGAATTTATCACAGGCCTGCCAATATAGCTAATGAAGCCAGAAGACAACACACTGCTAGAATTAACTCCCATTGACACCACCCCCCCCCCCCCCCCAACACACACACATTTCTTTCCTCTCTTCCTTTGTCTATTTTTATGTCTCATTCTCGCTCATTGCCTTTTAAACTCTCTCTCTCTCTCTCTCTCTCTCTCTCTCTCTCTCTCTCTCTCTCTCTCTCTCTCTCTCGTCTGTCTGTCTGTCTGTCTGTCTTTTTTTTATTTTGTCTAAAGTCTGTGATTTTACAAGGCAGGGCTTTGCAGTTTAGGCTAACTCACTGTGTTCAGTTCTTTATGTGTGCCCCTCAGGCTCCTCTCTTGGATCTCTCTTAAATTAACATGAGCTAATCATTTTGCCGTTAGGTAAGTTGGCTACCATTCTTCCAGGACTGCCTGAAGAGAAAAGTAAGTATTCATAGTGTGTGTTTGTGTTTGATCTGACTCAAGGTTGCAGTGGGATTATATGGTAACACTTTACAATAAGGTTCAATTTGTTAACAGATAATGCATTAGGTATCACGAACAAACAATGAACAATATATATATATATATATATATATAAAACATAATTTATTAATCTTTGTTAATGTTAGTTAATAAAAATATAATTGCTCATTGTTAGTTCATGTTAGTTCATAGTGCATTAACTAATGTTAACTAATAAAAATTTTGATTTTAAAAATGTATTAGTAAATGTTGAAATTAACATTAACCAATATTGATAATAAGTATTGTTCATATTAACTAATGTTGCTAATTAATTAATTAATTATTATTTTTATTTTAATTATTATCTTATTCGCTCTTCCTCCACTTCTTTGCAATTTATATTTGAGGACAAGTGAGGTATATAAGGTCAGGATGGTTACAATTTCATATACAGATCATTTTAGATGCTAATATTTCTCTAACATATAGGTTCCTGTCAAAATATTTTTAAAACACCCGGCTTTTTGCAGGTTTATGAAATTTGATGGCTTCAAAAGTAAGGTGTTTGTTTCAGATTTTATTTAGACCAAACAGCCATTGTTTGCAAGAAGGTTCAAAATGTTTAATGCAAGATGTAATATACAGTGAATTTTTTTTTTTTTTTTGAGTGATTATGTAAGCCAATTTTGAATCAGAGTTATAAATTAATTGAAACAGGCTGTTTGAACTGTTTCAAGAAAATTAATTTTACTTCCCAACTCCAGCAGCTTTTGCTACAGCTGTTTTAATCAGAAATGCTAAAACATATTTTTCTTAATGCACTCATACCCCAAAGTACAGGGAAGAATTGCGAAATTAGTCTACTGACACAGTCATAAGGACACTTAATGGCCAAATAAAAAGCGCATTATAATCATTTCAATAATTACGATGTTATTACTCAATTTTACATTACAAGTAAAATCTTTGGAAATATATCATGAATATTCAATATGACAGCCAGCCTTATGCCAGTGCTTTTAAAACCAGACCAGGCACCATTTGGAGTAAATTCTAGAGACTGTTGTGCATGAAAATCCCAGGAGATCAGCAGTTACAGAAATACTCAAACCAGCCCGTTTGGCACCAACAATCATCCATGCGATTATCTAATCAGCCTATCGTGTGGCAGCAGTGCAGTGCATAAAATCATGCAGATACGGGTCAGTTCAGTTAATGTTCACATCAACCATCAGAATGGGAAAAAAAAAATTGATATCAATGATTTGGACCGTGGCATGAATGTTGGTGCCAGATGGGCTGGTTTGATTATTTCTGTAACTGCTGATCTCCTGGGATTTTCATGCACAACAGTCTCTAGAATTTACTCCGAATGGTGACAAAAACAAAAACACCCAGTGAGCGGCAGTTCTGTGGACGGAAATGCCTTGTTGGTGAGAGAGGTCAACAGAGAATGGCCAGATTGGTTCGAACTGACAAAGTCTACGGTAACTCAGATAACTGCTCTGTACAATTGTGGTGAGAAGAATAGCATCTCAGAATGCTATTCTGAGATACGGGTTGGTGCTGTTTTGGCGGCACGAGGGGGACCTACACAATATTAGGCAGGTTGTTATAATGTTGTGGCTGATCCACTGTATGTCCACTGTGTTAAGCTTAGCTTGGCTGTGGATCAGCGCACACATAGAGGACACAGAGAGAGGGTGTGAGACAAAGAGCTGAATCAAGACTTGTTTCACAGCTTTTAATACCATTATGACATTACAGTTAGAATCCCACAGTTTACAGATACCCCGAAACAAACAAGAGCACTAAAATCACTCTTTTGTGACATTACAGGCACAATTCTTTTTGTGACAGACAGAGAGGACATTATCTTTCAATGTTTCATTTTAGTGTTAATAAATAATCATGTTTAAGAAATAAAAATATTTAATAAAAATTTAACAGTCTTGTAATTTGAATGAATAATTGAAAGACTTAATGTTGGATTTTTGTGCTTGTATTTTACAGAGTTACGTGTTCAAAACATTTGCATGTGTTGTGTGTCCTCTGGATGGATTTTAAGACACTGCATGTCCGGGTCTATTGCAGGGCTATGTGTCCCTCACATTCCTTTTCTTATCAGAACAGCTGAATGTGTGTGTGTAGTGTTTTGTGTGTTTGTTGGTCTGTGCATGTTTAGGTTTTATGTTTGTGCAGACAGCTGAAACTGATTCGTTTTGTAGAGGGGTATATCACAGCCCTTTATTTATAAAAATTTATATTTCAGTAAAAAAATAAATCTTTTTATTCCTACTTATTTTTTTCTCTTTGCCTCTCTTTCTGTCTATATCTGGACATAAGTGCTCATGGTGTTTCTCGTTGCCCATATAATCTACACTCCCTTCCCAACAGGAGCCCAATGGTTAAAATGCAAAAACTGCACAGCCACATCTATACCACTGCATCAGTTCCTGTTAGGGGCCCTTAGCTGTTTTTAGTCCTGTCCTCTGTTGGTGCACTTACAGTACCATGACAACAGTACAGTGAAAAAGATTGAAAGGAGTGCAGTGAAAAAAAAGTCTGTTTAGTGTGTAGCGTACCTGACCCCATCAGATGCACATGCTGCAGATGCCACAACACAGACCCTCCGTGGACATTTTAAGTAGCTGCCCTGCTAATTGAGGTAATTCACTTTGCAAGAGTGCATTGAACTTTTCTCCTTATCTATGAATCCTGTCTCAAAATTTAGTCTCAGCAAAAAAAAAAAAAAAAAAAGAAAAAAAAAAAAAAGAAGCTGAATCACGCTAGCATACCCCGTTAGTGATTTGGGCCCGGCTTTGCGCTAAAGCCTGGGGCTAGAGTTCTGGAGGTGCCCTAAGATAAGGCGGGGGATGCGGGAAGAGGTGCTGAGCATGCTGCAGTGTGTTTGCAGTGCTGGCTTCTCTCCTCCCCTCTGCATTCGGACGTGAGCGCAGCTTAGGCACTTACTCAGCACTATTTCTGCCGCTGATTAGCTGATCCAGGCAGCAGAATGCTACAATAACTGTAGACTATATCGTTTGACCTTTTGAATTTCCTCTGTTAGAAACAAAGTGTCCGAATTGAAGTTGATTCGCCATTCATTGAACTTTGTTTTTGGGTTGCGGAGCTGCGGTTTAGTTATATGTCCTAGATTGTGGTCTATGTTTCTTTAAAATCACAAGGGCTTCTTATTTGATCTAATTAAACATTGTTGCTCTGAGATTACTGCATCTTTGTTTAGCATAGCCTGTATTTAATTTAACAATGGTATAATCCTCAAAGCGGTTTTATTTCTTAACCTTATAATCTAACGGTAACACCTTTTAAGAAAATCAATAGCAATTTAGATTATTTATTTAATTAATCCCTTCCTACTTCCTTCTCTGTTTCTACATCTCACTTTCTGCAGATGTTAGATCAGTGGGAATCAGCTAGATCATTGCTCCTTCTTTATTACAGTATGGGGTCTAACATTTTTAATACTTTGGGCCTCTGTAATCTTGTTTAATAGTGGTTTGAACTAAGGGCTATGTATTTTTTTCTTTCAAAGTGCAACAATCTAAATTGTGATTGCTTGAAAACTCATCCACTTTAATCTGCAGCACTGTTATTTGTTCACTCTTTTTTATCACAATGTCTTTCCATTTTTTCCAAGATGAGCCATGAATGTGTAATGGAGCAGTGATAAAATCTTTACAGCTGCAGCAAATGGAAGGGGCTGCTTAAACAAGTTTAAACAAGCAATCTGCCATCACGCTGTTATGGGAGATTGCTACCACCAGTGTGAGAAATTAACTTTAAAATTAAGGGGCAATATTAAGGGGCATTTTTTACTTTTATGAGGTCATATTTTTTCCTAACCATTTGTGTCTGATGGTCTCATATTTACTGCACTCAGTGAGGAAGTGAAGTTCATCCTCCATGACTTCTTGAGTGCAGTGTGAACACAGTATGTCCTCTCTGGGTCTCCAGTTCTGCCTGTGACGACCCGTCTCAACAGCTAGACTGTGCTCACTCACACAATCACAACTACAATCACATGATCCTTCCTTATTGCCCTGCATTCTATCACTCTATCTCCCCATTTCTCTCTCTCTCTCTCTCTCTTTCTCTGTCTCTCTCTCTCTGTGTGTGTGTCCAATCAAACACACAACTGTTTGCTGGTTTGCTAATTTGCTGGTTTGTGAGCCTGGTCAGGCTGGTCTGTTTGCTGTATTTAGAGGGGTTTTAAGCACTTGTCAGCTGACTGACCAGCAGAGTACCAGCTTGCCCAGGCTGGGAGACCACCTAGACCAGCTTATACCAGCTTGGACTGTTTTAAGATGTTTTTATTTATTTATTTATTTTTCAGGAGGGGTAAAAACGGTATTAGGGATATTCCATTTAAATTTGAGTCAACCTAAAACAGTGATAGTCCATGGAGCCAGGGACCTGTAGAAGGTGTGTATGTGTGTGTGTAGTTTCCTAACGGTCGGATGAGAGGTAAGCTCATTTGTGTCTTTAAAAACACACACTCAGAGGTGAGGTCATGTGTATTGAAAGAGTCACATAGATGCACATGCTTACTTCAACAAAACAGAAAGAAAAAAATGTTGAAACGACCATTCTCTCCCCTTCTCGAAAATATGAGCACCCAGCAGCACAAATTGTGAACTGAAATGTGAACTATGTTTGCAGTTTAGGACGGCGATTTTAAGGAAAAATATATACAAATACTGTGAATGCACTTGTTTCCCCTGAGTGGTTGTGTTGTAAAGTTCTCTTATACATTTGGATGTCTCTATTTTAATTTACACCCCATCAGCTCTCCCTTATGTCACACATCTACTGTAAGTATTAATATCATCGTACAAAAAGCACACACACTATCTCATGGATGTATAAATTACAACCCTTTTACAATGACATCTAGAGTCTCTGCACACCAATCACCCACATTTATATTTTGTTTGTACTACCAGCCGAAGGACACTGAATTTGTTTCTCATGATTTTAATAACCTTTGATCCAAAGGTATACTGTATGCTTAAATGCTTATTTAATATATTTTATAGACAGATTGTGTATGATTTGTTTAACAAAACAAATATTTTATTTTAAAAATAAAAAAGCAGCCAAGAAATGTCCAACATACATAGGAGCTCCTTTAATACTGTTTAAGGAGGATACCTCAAGAAGAGGATTGTGAGAATGACTGTAGGCAAATAATTACAACTTTGAAGAATCTAAAGTATAAGATTTAAGATGTAGAATGTTTTAATTTGTTTACATTTAATTTGTTGGTCTCTGCATAATTCAAATGCTCTTTATACATATTATAAATTTGGACCGATATTGTATATAAAGAAGACATAGTGTATTCACTCCACTACAGTCTATTCTGCTGTGTGCATTAATACCTAAAATGATTTTTATTTTGGATCTTCTATTTTAAGTTCTATTGTAAGTGCAATGAGGTCTGTATAATAACAGCAGTATGCATTATTTGAAACTCTGCTATGCCTGTGATGAATATACAGGTCAGAATTGAGATTTTAATCTTCAGCACTTTGAAGTGCAGAAACCTCTACACAATCATCCTATCCGATCTCTCTCCTTTGTCTTGTTCTTTTCCTCATCTCTTTCATTTTCCCATTGCCCCCTTCTCTTCCCTGATGTCCTTCCTTATTGCCCTGCATTCTGTCACTCAATCTCCCCATTTCTCTCTCTCTCAGTAATGTTCTCAGCACTTGGCTAACACCTTGTGCGGCGGTGCTGGAATGTTAACTAGGCTCTTCCTGACTCTGCATTCCTGAAATATATGTGCACTTAAAGGGCTGTGTGATCAGGGATGCTCACAGTGGGTAATGTGTGCATTTATATGTGTGAGTACAGCTCTGCTCACCTCTGCAGCTATTCTGAAACTCACAGTCTACTGCTACTCCACATTACAATACTACCAAAAAATGGATACATAAAAAATACCCATCACAGCTGACCCTTAAAAAGTTACCATGGTAACCGTAGATTCCTCCGAAATACCAGTAAATAGAGTTACAGTATCATTACATTAGAGTTGTTATTTCATGAAAACCAGTGTTAGGGAAGCAAATTTGAAATTAATTTTGAAACTAATTTTAAAGCCATAATTAATCATTTTTGGAAAATTTTGTTACACTACAAGGTACACTTTTTCTGAAAAAAAAAAAAAATATATATATATATATATATATTTTTTTTTTTTTTAAACGAATACATTAATTTACAGCTGGCAGCATTAAACTGTCAAAACCGATAAAGATACACTAAATACAATAATACAAATAAATAAATAAATAAATAAAAAACTAGAATACACCCTTATTTATATAACTTTTAAATATTATAATATTATATTTATATTATTATTTATTTATATTAAGTAGAAAGCATAGTGATAAACAGCAGAATTTATCTATTTTCCGTTTAAAAGAAGACTTAAAATACAGTCTGGGGGCTTTTGTGCAGGAAGCCTTTTTTAATCAGTTAATTTTAACGAACTCTCTGAACAAACTAATTGGCTAGAAGGAATTTGACTTCCAAATTGTACATATGAGAAGACAGTGTTGGCAATGTGTTTGATTACTGGAAAAGCTACACTATTTTGAAAACGGCTGACCTGCAGGTTACTAAAAATGTAGTTAATTTAGTAGCATCATTACTTTTATTTACACCCAATACGGATTAAAACATGGTATTAGTCACCACTCTCATCATAAAAAGAAATCAAACAAAATGGCAAAGTTTCTGAACGCTTCTGTTTGAAGGATGCCATATTCATTTATTAGGATTTTACAGTACTAAAAATGCTAGTTAGGCAAAAACTATGGTTATTATTGCATATTTTAAGGGGATATTACACAATGTACTATAATGTTTTGCACGTATGCTGTACATGTGCATGTACAAATGTTCACACACACACCCACTAAATTTTTTCACACATGATTTTATTTTTCCACCCTAGGTTTATCTTTTATTCTGCCTTTACAAGTAAATATTTCCTTTGTCCCTGCGGCTAGTACTAACAACACAGACTGTGTTTTTATGGTGGCCAATATTGCTGAATGTGCGATGGGCTCTCTGGTAGTGAATTTGACTCGGCAGGACCGGTGCCCTAGGAGAGAGGAGATAGACCACTGCAGGGGATTTTTATCATTTTCACACACCCACAGCTCACCAGTGCTACACTGTCCAGAATTGAGTTTTGTGTTAATATGCCAATGACATACTTATTAATAAGTTGTAACAGTGTAGTTTGTGTTTGTAATGAGTTTGCTGAATTTGCAGTGGCTGTGTAATATGAGCTTATTTCAATTAAGAAGATGCCCTAGGCTGAGAGTAAGCTACAGTCTGCAGCAGTGAATGACTCCTGTTTCCTATCAGGAGAGAAATTATGGAGAAGAATGTTTCCGTTGTCGCTAACGGAATATGTCGGAGCACCCTTGTTCTTTTAATTACTTCCTTCTGGTTTACAGCTCCAATGAATTTTAATTATCCTACATCCTCATTTTTTGAAAGAACATCCATTTGGTGGTAGGGCGTTTAGGGAGAGCTGGACTTAACTACGCTTTGCAGGGGCGGACTGGGAAGAATATTCGGCCTGGGATTTTATATAGAAACTGCCCTTACTGGGGAGTTGCTGTCCTTTTCTGCATATCGCTGCCCCCTTCCGCATATCGCGGCGCCATTTTGTGGCACGTTCTACATAATGCGGCGGCCCATGTGGCCCCATTTCGCAGCCGGCCCACCGGGAAAAGTCCCGGTTCTCTCAATGGCCAGTCCGCTACTGACGCTTTGTAGAAAACAGCTGGATGTTCATTCAGCGCACTTTTTAGTGTGTGTGTACACGCACGTCTTGGGGCAATTTTGCTGCCATTGCTGGTGTTATGACATATTAAGCTACACACACATAATACACCACTTTGTTCACTTAATGACAAGATTTTATTAAAATTATTTGAATTAATTTTAGTTTGGAGCTGTGACATAGTGGACAGCACACACTGATTTGTAGTGCTCATTTGTGTGAAATGAGTTTCAGTCCAGCTGTCTTAATTTCCTGATCACATCAGTTTCTGTCCTCTCTCTACTGTCTTTACACACAAAGGCCAAAATAATTAATTTAGCCTATTTTTTTTTTTTTCATTCCTGCTTGTTCTTTTAATATTTTCTCTTTTTTAAGGATTTCATAATCTGTATCGAAAAGGTATATTGGACGTATCACAATCATAATTTAGTTTTTTGCAATGATTATTTCCCAAGAGCTTTGAATCACTCTTAAGTCCATTAAGTGCAACTTAAACATATCTTTCTAGCATCTTTCAGAGTTTATCAAAGACAATGGGACATTTAATAAATTGTATTAATATATTTTGATCATTGGAAAGGCATTGTAAACTATCTCACAGGATAAAAAAGTGTTGAAAAAATAGCATTGAAATCAACAGGCAGTCTCTGCTGCCTGCGCATTCGACGTGATAGGTATAAATTTACAAGACACGTAATTAAGCAATATCAAAAGAGCAAGAGTGCGATGTAGCCGTACATCAGCATTGCTGTGATTCGGCTGCAGTGCCATAGGTAATCACAGCCAGGGGAAAGTTTACGATTTCGGGGCCCCATTTCGAAAAATTTTGCTAAAAAAATGACAAAATTTATTTTAAATCATAATTTTAAATTCTTCCTATCAGCCATTGTAGCCAAGTACATTCAAAATGTTTAATGAAATACAAATCTAGTTAAAGATCATTAATGCATGTTTTCCAGTTTTTTCACAATACAGTGATAAAAAAGCAATATTTACCTACATATATGTTTACAAAACACTTTGTGTGTGTGTGTGTGTGTGTGTGTGTGTGTGTGTGTGTGCGTGTGAAAAGGTTGTGCAAAACACTACTTCACCCAGTAACATTTTGAAATTCAGTTGTTACAGTATATATTAATATTATATCCCAACAATTATTTATTGTTGTCCAGATTGTCATTATAATATGATAAAGTATTATTATTATTACTTTGAGGATTTGTTGTATACAATAGTAATATAGTTCTGTCTTATAGGTCTTATTTACTTTCACCTGGAGCTTATATTCTAATGCTGCAGTGTATTGTTCATCATGTTGCAAAAGGCTGTATCGTATGTAGGCTAAGCATCGTAGGCAACATTTGTCACAGTATTGTAACAGTAAACATACAAGCCATGGCAGCCCCTCAGCACACTAGAGCATAAGAAAAAAGAAAAAACAAAACAACATTGCCGTTTATCAAGCGCTGAAACTTTGCTTGGTGCAGAATAATCTGGTATAATGTTAAAAATTGTAACAGTTACCTCTTTGCAGCCTGAACTTGTTCAGAACGTTAAATCTTTATGACACCTGTGCTAAAAACAGTCTAGACGCAGTGCAACGAATGAAACAGAACGCAGGTGTCTCGACATGTGTTTTTGAAATCTGAAGTTATTTTTTACTTGACACAGTGTCTAAAAATGTGCCGGTCCTACATGAGACACTGAAGAAACAGCGAGACACGGTACAGCAGTCAAGGACGTTCGTCCAGCGCATGTTTACAAAGAAAAACAATGGAAAAATAGAGTAGAAGCATGCAAAAACACGTTCAGTGTGAACGGCCCCTCATCCGTTTGCATGTATCTGTGTGAGCGCGCGTGAGCGAAACAAGTTCGGAAGGCCTGTACATTTTTTTCATAAATTACAAAACCGAACCCAAAGTCCTACTGACCCGAACCCGGCGGCTTCGTGAACCGCTCTGAGACCACAGACAACAGCATATTCGTGTGTGTACCCAGAACAACATGTCACCCCTCAAGCGGTTTTTGCAGAGATTTCGTACTTGGGCCGGGGGGCCCCCGACGTCCGGGGCCCCACGCAATTGTGTGGTTTGCGTGGTGGTTAAAACCACTACTGATCACAGCAGTGCTGATTTAGGGCCATATAGCTTGATTGTGAGTGTGATATTGCTTATATACAACAGTTCAATGAACAAGTACATTTTAACAAATTAGGAAAAATTGAGTACAGTCATAAAAAAATGCATTTGTGCATGGAACTACTTCCTTATGCAATGGATCATAATCTGCCGTTGCTGGTTCAAACCAAATGATGCATCCAAGCCTCTCCAAAACGTCACTTTAGACATTTTTAGACTAATTTATCTTCCCTCAAATTTCAAAAACTTTTAAAAGAGGCACGTTAGTTATTTTTGCATTAAGAGGGCAGTTTGATATACAGTACCGAGGGAGAGATATACAGTACCACTTGAAAATGGTTTAAGCAGAGTTTCTTGCTTGTTTTTTATGTCAAAATGACAGCCGGTTTTGAATAGTGATGGATCTGAGAAAAATAGTGAGTCAACTAAAAAATGCACGAATCCAAAAAATGTGTAGATCCATAAAATGCGTGAGAACAGTAACATTAGTATGCCGGCATCCTCGTCTAACTCAACATGATAAGCAAAATCTCAAACATAAAAATTTAAAACATTTAAAAAATCATGAAATGTCACTACCAGTAAGAGCCTCTGCGTGAGGATGATGCACACCACACTTACAGTAGCCCAGGGGTGGACTGGCCATAGGGAGAACCGGGACTTTTGCCGGTGGGCCGGCCGTGAAATGGGGCCGAACACCCTGGGCACTGACTAGTATCATGGCTTGGGCTATTTCTAACAAGTTGTTGGAGAAACAAGGATGTGTGTGTGTGTGAGAGAGAGAGAGAGAGAGAGAGAGAGAGAGAGAGAGAGAGAGAGAGAGATGAAGCGTGTTCGATCACCTGTTGACACTCCCAAGAAGAGATGCTGAAGATAATGTCATTTTTGTCAAGTGCATCCTATTTTCTCAGTGGAAAAATAGCCATCCAAGCGGGGATATTCCTCCCCATTTTGCAGTAGCCGGTGCACAAGAGTCATTCACTATACTGCAATGTCCTCTGCCATTTTGAATAGCATGTCCTCTCCAATGTGGAAACTCCGGTAAGAGGTAAGCGCCTTGAGTTTGTGTAATTAATCAGTCTGTTGTGTCTCTCAGCTGTGATGAGCCATAATGCTGAAGTTGTTAGTTAACCCTCTGGGGTCTGAGGGTGTTTTGGGCCCTGGAGAAGTTTTGACATGCCTTGACATTTGTGCTTTTTTCAGTTGCTTAAAAACATATTAATGGCTAAAGTCTGATAACACTGTATTCAGCACAAACTGGGCTACAATAAAATGTGAGCAACATGTATGTACAAAAATTTATGCGTGGTTTTTGAAAAAAAACAAAAAATTTAAGTCACTGTAGTAAGGCAGTACAACACATACTAATAATTTGTTCACAAGACTTTTGAGAACTGGATCTTGTAGCCTAGATTGTTTGCTACAAAATGATGTGAAAACCATCCTGATCACTCATTCATACAAAACAATATAGTCATTTGACTTTTGTAAGACACTTTTAGTGTTAGAAAGGCCATATGCGAGGAGGCGTGAATGATCATGAATATTGATGTGATTCACACCTGAGGAGACAAAGATCCCTCCCCTGGGAACAGAATAAAATGTAATATCTGATATAGGGCATATACACAATATATAAAACATTTTCAGGATTCTTTGATGAATAGAAAGTTCAAAATAACAGAATTTTTCTGAAATAGAATGCTTTTGTAACATTCTAAATGTCTTTACTGTCACTTTTGATAAATATAATGCATCCTTGCTGAATAAAAGTTTTAATTTCTTTCCAAAAAAAATTAAAAAATTCTTACTGACTCCAAACTTTTGAACGGTAGTGTATAATGTTACAAAAGCTTTCTATTTCAGATAAATGCTGTTATTTTGAACTTCTATTCATCAAAGAATCCTGAAAAAAATTGTACACAATTGTTTTCAACATTGATTATAATAATAAATACAAATATTAGAATGATTTCTGAAGGATTATGTGACACTGAAAACTGGAGTAATGATGCTGAAAATTCAGCTTTACATCACAGGAATAAATTGCATTTTATTATATATCATATATGTTATATATAATATATTTTATATGCTGGTAGGTGTGATCACATTAGGGATAATTAGCTGAGCCTGTACATGGAGAAACTGTACATCGCTTGGTTTCATACAGATTACATTGCAGGAGAATATCTGTTTTAAATTTGAATTGTTTTATTTAAAAATAGACATTTTAATCTTTATTTAGACATATATTTCATGTTTGTGTGATAAGTATTCGCGGAGTTTCATATTATGCACGGGCTCATATTACACACAAAAATGGTCTTTTGCCACCACCTGCTGGCTAAAATCTGTAATGTCACAAAAATAAATGTAAAGAGACACATATAGGTCTTAACACATATGCACTGCTCTTACACTTTAGTTTAGAACGGCACTAACACAAGCGGCGTGATACACACAGTGAAGCATTCGAGTGCTGATGTTCTGAGACATCAGTACTCATGGAATGTCTCTCGTCCAATCAGATTCGAGGACAGGAACTAACTGTTTTATATTACAGTATAATATTATATTAGCCTTCTTTGATAAGCATAATTGTAATGGCAATAGAAAGATGACATGCTCTAATTAAACATATTATTTAAGAAGACATATGTGAGTAATGTAGCCACACAGTTTAAAACTTAAATAAATATGCCTTAATTAATAATTAAAATATGGTTAACATATGGTTAACAGAGGAGATTAGAGTGAGAGTGTGCAATGAGAGATTCCCTCTCTCTCTCTCTCTCTCTCTCTCTCTCATCCTCCTCTTCTTTCTTCCTCCAATGGCTAGTTCAAATCGGCTCGCCAATAGTCTTTTTACAAGGCAGTAACAAACTGCATGCTGCATAATGTAAGTAAGGCTACAAGTACACAGTACATTCAACTAACCAGATGATCTATTAACTTAAGTCCTATTTTATAACGAGCGATCTACGTGCTGATTTGGGAAACAGACATTACTCCATCATAAAATAATATGCAACATTAGTTTAGATGATCGTTAAAGCTTAAGTTGCAACGTTATTGGGAAACCCAGCCATAATCTGTACTATCTGGGTATATCCTGATCACTGTGAAAGATTAATTTATAAGTGTGCATAGTACAAGCACGTCTTGGTGCAATTTCACTGCCATTGCTGGCATTTTAAATAGTTAAGCTCTTACAACCTTGGTGTGAGGGGAAAAAGTCATTATGATGTCATAAGTTTAACTTCTTGCAGAGAAAATACCCTCTGCACAGCTAAAAGAAAATTTACAATCCATAATAATACGCCCATCTGTGATACTCAGCTATACTCTGATCCGCTATAATTTTAAACACAGGACATCACAGCATGTCTTTCTCTCTTTCTTTCTCTTTGTTTTTTCTGCAGCGAGAGCATGTCCTAGATAAGGCTGACTGTTATTTGGGTTTAAATGCTAGCATATGTCGCTTTAATTGATTGAAACAAATTACCGATGCATTGATCCTCATTTCGAGTGTTCCATGCAAGTGGCATAGCAGTGTGTTTGTAGGCCTGTGTGTTCCGCTTCATGGAGACACATTGCTGTGTGTACGCTGACATAGGCCTGTATATCCTTATCACCAAAAGTCTTTAGCACGAAGGAAAACAATCCAATCATGTTCACGTGTCTCTTCCACAAAAGTCATAAAGATCTAAAAGTTGTGATCTGGGTTTTCCAAATATCTAGAAATCAAGGTGACCTATATAATACAAAAATAATATGTAATTATAATACATGTAATTAGTGGTCAACTGAAATGAGGCTTTTAAAGCATTAAGCTAATACTTTAATAAAGTTAATTCTAGAGAGCAATTATAACATGTCATAACATATGTATAACATATGAAGCCACCATTTAGTCTATATGTAATACTATTTAATGCAAATAAGATTTACTCAAAATTGATTAATTTAAATGAAACACAAGTTCACAAAAACACAACTGAGAAAAGAAAAGAAGAAATGTCCATTGACAAGGCTGGCTGTAGATTTTGGAACTGACACTATGCTGTATTACCTCTGGTAATAGGCACAACTGAGCACAGGTATTGGACAAAAATGACAGAAATCCCTAAATGTCCAAATATCAGCTAATCTATTGGTCTATCACTAGTTATCTGTTCTCGAAAGTTTAAAGGGATAGTTCAAAAATTATCTCATTATTTCCTCACCCATATTCCATTCTAGATGAGTATGACTTTCTTTCTTCTGCAAAACACAATGTTTTTAAAAGAATATTTCAGCTTGGTTGGTCCTCACATTGCAAGCGAATGGTGACCAGAAATTTGAAGGTCCAAAAGGCAGTATAAAAGTACTGTAATCCAGACTCCAGTAGTTAAATCCATATCCTCTGAAGCAGTATGATAGGTGTGGGTGAGAAACAGTTCAATATTTAAGTTCTTTTTAACTGTAAATCTACACTTTCACTTCCACATTCTAGTGTTGAAGTAACTTTCACTTTCACATTCAGTCACCTATTGGTTGGGGCTGGTCAAAGGTGGAGATTGATAGTAAAAAAGGACTTAATTATTTATCTGTTTCTCACCCAGACCTATAATATTGCTTCAGAAGATATGGATTTAACTACTGGAGTCTTATGCATTACTTTATGTTTCCTTTATGTAATTTTTGGACCTTCAAAGTTCTGGTCACCATTCACATTATATGGACCAATAGAGCTGAGATATTCTTCTAAAAAAAATCTTCATTTGTGTCCTGCAGAAGAAAGTAAGTCACACACATCTGGGATGGCATGAGGGTAAGTAAATGATGAGAGAATTTTCAGTTTTGGGAGAACTATCTCTTTAAGTAACATTTAGTTCATTTATATGCCAATTGCAGCTGAAACGTTGCCTTCATAGCTGGTTAAAGATTGTTGATTTATTTATTTTTTTTTTCCAGGAAATGTTCTCTGAGCCTGTTTCACTGCTCAGGCAGGGGACACTGACATACTGACACACACATGCTGTTTGATTGACAGCCTGATGGGCCCTCAACAGTAGCATGGGGCAGGAAGGTTGGCTAAAGGGACAGAAGATTTGGATCAAACAGCAATCTCACAATGCCACACACTCTTGAGACAACACCTTTGAGACCTAACCTCGCCAGACGCAGCCTATTTACAGTGTGAACTCAAGAAAGTTCTTTAAAGTGTAAATTGTAGCAGCAATAACACTTTTCTTGTTATGCTAGGTTCTAAAATATTTAACTGGGGAAAAAATTTAGTGCAATCAACATAAATCATTTTAAATCCAGTAATCCTGAGTGTCTTGAAGGGCCATGGAAATTCACTGGACGGAAGGCGTGGGAACACTGCTGTTTTCTTTTTTCCTGATAATTACAGCTTTATTTGGTCATTTTGGACAAAATTCACTTCATAAATCTACCACACACTCTCAGGCATCCATCAAACATGCTGTCTGTATGCTGCTGTATTACAATCCCTCTGAAAAGCACAAAAGCTTCACACCCTGTGTTATGCTTCCAGTTCATTATGTGTCAGTACTAAGTCCAACCCTTCAGCACGTTGTGTGTTATGAAGACTAATAATGTTATGCTCTATAACCTGCCTCCTTATTGCTCGCTGTGATAAACTGCCCTTGATTTATCAACCTCCTCACAGTCACAACCGCATCACTCCCAGACTGCACTGCACTCAATCACTGCTCTCGACCTGAGACCATCAGCCAACGTATTTTTCATAATCGCACAAATCAGACACAGATTTATGATTTAACAATTCCCAAAACCTCCCTGGAAATATTTCTTTTTTTCCTCGTTATTATTTCTCTCTGCTTCATCGCTTGGCATGCGTGGCAGGTGAATTATTCTTGAAAATTATTTTATCTTTTGGAACGATTACCCATGTACAGGACCGCACATTTACCACACATTACACTCAAGCCAATGTGAGTATGTTCTTCTAAGTGTGGATTATTGCTACTGTTGAATCAATTGTGATGTCGTAATTAGGGTTGGGAACTGAGAACTGGTTCTTGTTCAGAATCGGTTCCATTCTTTAAAAAATACCAGAATCGTATGATCTTCGTGACTTTCGGTTCTGCTAATGGTTCTCCAGCGTGCAATTTTCCGCAGATTTGGCTAGAACACCATCCTCAAATTCTCTGACAGTTCCAGCAGTGCATCTCTGCAGCAGCGCTGCCCTCTACTGACTATACAGCATAAAAACACACAGTTCTACCGAACTGTACAGCGCGAAACATACAGTATGCACTGCCGGTACAGTTCGATTCCCGAAAGATTTATTCAAAGGAGCCGTTTCTTTTGAATCAACAGCGCAAAACATATGTTGCTTCCTGTATACAAAGTAATCTTATATTGATGTACACATTATAAAAGCGCAACTCGAAATTAAATAAGAACTGTTGAAGTCTCACAAGCCTGAAGTACAACATTAAGCTACAAAACAGTCTAAACTGTCTCTGGAACTGTTACTGTTTATTTACTGATGACCTGTGTCTGTATTAAATCAAGCAGTGCAGTTACTGACTGGTTGTTCATATGACAATGTATAATTAAAGATATAAAAGTTTTGTTGTAATAAGTGGAATTTTATAAAATAATAAATGAATGATTATGCCATCACATTTATTGTTGGATTAAATTTCTTTATTTAAAATATAGTAAGGATCTATTATTGGAATGTATTTATGTCTCTAAAAAGTCTGCAAACACACCTTTTACAAGAACTGTATTAAATGTATTTCTGATTAGTTATATCTGCTCAGTAGAAATCTGAAATCATCTCATTATTTGTTAACAGACAGCAGAGGGTAGTACATGCGATAAGAATTGCATTTCTCATTTCCAAATAATTCTTTAAAAAAAAAAAAAAAAAAAAAGTACTTAAGAATTACTGGAATTTTTACTGGAACCATTAAGGAACCGGAATCGTTAAGAGGAATCTGAAATGGAATCGTAAAATTATTTACGATTCCCAACCCTAGTCATAATAAACCACTTTGTGTACTTTGTGTACATAATTCAATTTAAAGTTTTTGAACTTATTTTAGCTTTAATCTGAGCAGTGACATAGTGTTTTGCCCCCATGCTTTGACATATTGAGGTGCTCATGTGGGCAACATGAGTTTGAGTCCGGTTTGCTATTTCGGATCTATTTCCCCCCTCTTCTTCCCATCACATATTGTCCTTTATTTATTGTCCTAACAAAAATAGCCAAACTTCAACTACAATTAACACTTTAGCTTTTTATGATGTTAATTTCCCATTTGATGGTCTAATTGTTCTTTAAATTCTTCCTACTTTTAAGGATTTTGTAATCTGCATTGAAAAGGCATATAGGACTCCAACCGACACAATGCTTATACTAGGTTTGTCCTGTATTTAGGTTGGTTTTAATCCAGGGTTAGTAAGTGTGTAGGGATTCTGGTGGACCCCTTGGCCCCTACAGTGCTAGGCTTTGGCTGTCTCAGCTCACTGGCTCAGTCAGCATTGTTGCATATTTAATGTCCTGATGAACGCTTCCACCTGCTGACACAGGAAAAGTGACAGAACAATACACATCCCGACCCCCTCTATCCCTCCATCCAGGCAGTTTCACAGCCGTTCTGCCCAGAACACCATCATCCAGCCAGGCAGTCTCTCTTTATCTCCCATATACATTCTATTTCACATTCACACACTTCACAGACTGACCTATCTTTTGTCTATACTATGAATCTCCTCCCATGATATACTGTACAAATGGCCCATTCTTTATCCCACTCCCATCTCGGTCACTCGTTCTTTCTCTGTGTCTGTCCCATGGGAGGCTTATCCCACTTTCATTCTCTTTCTCTGTGACAAAAGTTCTCTGATTTGTGATCTCTTGCTGTACTTTCTGTTACAAACCCGACCCACCGAAGGCCTCAAAAACTGTAATGCCCAGAGGTATTGTTACACTTTTCTGATGGTGTCCCGTCAACCTTTTGGGATATAATCAATAGCCATGACTTTTACATGTTTTCTAGTGGTCATGACAGCAGTAAATCATCTTATGACAATCAAGAGTGTAAAAGCCAGGCATACATCCAAACACGCAGTGTAGTCGAGTTAACTTTCATCATTATAAGGCCGATTCAGGTGCTTGCATGACAGTGGTGGAGGTATGCGTTACAGTCCCAGTATAGTATGTCAGAATGCGTTAGTATGCTGCATCCTCAACTCAACTCAACCCAACTAACACTCAGAACCGACTCGCAAGTTCGGGAATTGCGGCATGCAAATTGGGGGGGCTTGTTTGCACTGTTATCTGATTTGCAAAAGTGAATCTGGTGCTGAAACAACGCAGACAGTATGTGCCAATAAACAATGCTATCAGTGCTTGCAATTCATTCTTTGTGAATTCGCCTCACAGATTATGTCAGGCTCAGCTCAGCTTGGTGTTTGGTGTTGCCAATGCTTCCTCTGATGTGATTGTTGGTCTCAGTGGACGTGCCTTACCGGGTCTGACCAACACTGACCATCATAGAGCTTCCCGTAACACAGTCCACAGGCTCTGTGTGTGTGTGTGTGTGTGTGTGTGTGTGTGTGTGTGTGTGTGTTTGAACCCAGACATTCAGACTCTACTCTGACCTGCTGCTAAAGGCTAAGTGAATATCCCTCAGCAGTGCTTACACTAGGGCTGCAACAACTAATCAATAAAATCGATAATTATCGATAATGGAAATCATCAACAACGAATTTCATTATCGACTAGTTGGATTTATGCAGCTAGCACGGAGAAGCTCCATCAAGCGAAAAAAAAAAAACACGACCCAAGTTGTCCAGCACACGAGAGCACTTAATAAACACTTCAAAGAAGATCGTAATAAGCACAGAGTTTAATGTGGAACGGTTGCTGCTTCAGGTGCATTGAAAGAGTCCTTGTGCTGTTTGATGCGCTGAAGAGTTGTTTCTCTCCAGCATGTAACTTACATTTTACAACTATTTTCTTTTTTATGATGTATACATGAATTCAAAAAGAGGCGCGTATTTCCACGTATTTCGCAAAACTTCTTGTTTTAACCACATGCAAGTCTCCGATAAACTTCACTGAGCATTGAGCAAGGAAGCACATGCATCCGCATCAAAACGATCGCAATGGAGAAAGGGAGAGTCATCATTTTGATTAAACTCATGCAACATCATACTGCACTTTCAGTTTCAGTGTAATCAATTGTGCAGCTCTCATTCATATCACACTGATGTCTCAGAGGTCAAAGTGTGCCGAAGTGTTTTAGTTGGTTTCTCCTCCTCATGCGAGCGCATAATACAATGAGCAACAATGCTATTATCAGCGTGAGTGAGAATTTGCATAGCATTTACAGATAATTGTACTATATTAAACTGTATATAATGCTGATGTATAATAATTATAAGGGTTCTGATATTTGATAGTCCTCCTGATAATGCCAAATATAATGTCTGATTTCACCAGTAAATTTATACCATGGCAAACATTATTTTACAGGATAAACATACACATAGTTTTGAAAAGAATAGCTTAGAAACATGTAATCAGTGACAATACTGTTTTAAAACCTACAATATTAATTTAAAATACTTAATGTATGTAATCAGTGATGGTGTACAAGCATATGTATCTAACATAATTATGTATTTTTCAGATGGGCAGAATTATTAATATTTCTATTCTGGTGTCACCATAGCCCTCTGCTGGACTGATTTTTTAGTCCCACTCCATCCCTGATGGATAATTTTACTCTTTAATGAACAGTACTTTTTGCTAAGGTTTACAAGTAAAGGAAAGGAACTGTTTTGTATATGTTCTGAAAGTAATAATAATAATAATAAATTAAAACTTTTTATGATTCAGGCTTTGTTCAAAGTTTTGTGAGAGTATAGAACTGTGAATTCAGTCCTGTAAATTTAACCAAATCCATATGCCCTTTATTATTTCTGTTTGTTAAAAAAATATATATATATATAGGAAATACTTTTTTTTAAAATCAGATTAATTGATTAATCGAATAAATAATCGAAGATTAATCGATTATCAAAATAATCATTAGTTGCAGCCCTAGCTTACACACACACACTTACACACACTCAATACAAAAACAGGATAGCTGGGCCTTTCTATCCGAAATTTCTATGTACTTAGTTCCTCCCTGAAGAATACAGGATACAGAAATAATGTATATGCACATGTACAGTGTGTGTATATATATATATATAAAATCACATCATTTAACACATTATTAATTCTACGGAAATTGTTGTGCTGAGAGGTTTTTCCTGCATGGACCAAATAGTTTTAAATGAAATATTTATTTCAAATAGTTGTGTAAATATAAGTACCAAATTACTTCCAAAATCTTGGCTACCAGATTTCACCCATGCACACTTCACACCTTTTCTTCACTGGCCATTATGTAGATACAATATGTATCAAGTTTATTGGTTTAGTTCATTGCAATACAGATTATATGTTCACCGTACTGCTACGTCTCCTGAAGAAACATTTCTAAACCAGTAAATAAAGGTTGAACCAGCTAACTGAGAAGCATAGCTAGACAGAAAATACACTACATAGCCAGTTCACTCCCTATCATAATTTCTCATATACTATTGGCCACAGGGGCCAATAGTATATGAGAAATTATATCAATCAAAACAAGCAAGAAAAACCCTCCATTATTTATACCATGATCAATGGAAACATGGGTAAATGCTTCATGCTGCAACCCCCCCAATGTTCAAGCTAAATCTACGCCCTTGATTGGCCCTAAGATTTTGAATGGAGAAGACTGTTGAAGCATTTCAGATTTATGTAGCAGAGGTCATCATAATCAGTTGTATAAAAAATTTCAAACTGATCCAGGGTAGCAGGAAACCAGAGACATATTTGTCTGGTAGTCCAGGCAAGTCAAAGCAACTGGACTGGGGTTATAAATTATTTTGTAGATGTTTCATCCGAGTGGCTTTATCAGTATCACCCTGATGCTATGTGAAAGCTCTCTCTCTCTCTCTCTCTCTCTCTCTCTCTCTATTCCTCCTCAATTTTATTCATTAGTAAGCATTTGTTCACTGCACCAGCTGAACTGCTGTCTGTGTGTTTTTTGACATAAAGCGACCAGTTTGATAACTCCATAGAAACCCAAGCGCTTCTGCAATTTCTGCGTCACGTTACCCTCATCTATTAATACTTAATTTCATAGTACCATATAGCAGCTATTAAACAGGAAAATAAAGGAGGCAAGAACTATTATTTTTCTAACTGCGTTTAAGACAAGTTTTGATGACACTTCTCTTCAATCAGCAGAATTTTCTCAAATTTGAAAACCAAATGCTTAAACACACCTACACACAATTATTCACACACCTGCGTATATATTGCACAGATTTGCACAAATCCGCCATTCAGACCTACAGAAAACATTAAGGACGTGTGTGTCTGTGTTCCTCAGCCCCGTTCTTTCTCTCACCTGGGATACATACTTCTTTACATTCCATAGCTGCTCTTGTTCATATGGGCATATAAAGAAGTATGTCTACCAAGCAGATATATGGGCTTATGGACGAATTTACAGTGGCATTTTACGACCCTTGTAATCTCTAAATACAGTTGTTTAAGGGACTAAATCCCACTTAATCTCAAAGATAACAATCATTAATGACTACCAGTACCCTCTAATACTAAATATATGCAGTCCCAAAGGCACACAGGCAACTATATATGGAAGTGTCCTTTGTACTTTTCAAACTTTAATATAAAATGCACATTGTCATGCAAATGTCACAGGATGGCACAGTTAATTTTGTGTGCAAAAAGCAATTGCTTTTTTGAAATTATGTCTTGGCAATTGAGGTTTCTTCCCATTTGCATGGTCCTGTGACTTTACAGGTCAGGTCAGTAACGTTCCGGATTATTACACAACATTACACTTCAATATACCAGCTGAACTATCAAATCACAAGAAGATGTTGAACAAAATTACGAGAGTTAGTTTTTATTTTTACATTCAGGAAAGGCAGACAGTTTGTTGTTAAAAAAAAAAAAACAAAAAAAAAAACTCAAGAGAATTCATTTACACCTTTTTCACACTGACTCCCCCTTTTTGTACAATTTTATTTCCTGTTCTTCACCCTGAAAAAAAAATCTGCATTGCTGTACACACCCACACGCACACACACACCAGGCAGTATGTGCTAGTTTAACTGGAAGAGCAGTTTTTCACTTAGTCTACGCAGAGCACAGCCACACACGATTCACCTTGACTGTCAGTCTGAGAGGTACAGCTGCAGCAAGAGGAGAGAGAGAAAGAGAGAGAGAAAGAGAGAGAGAGAGAGAGAGCAAGATTTGGTGCTTACCTAGCGGGTAGCTGTCAGGTAGAGTCCCCCAGCTTCAGATGGGCCAATGCACCACAAGGAGGACTAAAACAATAAAGGGCGAATAGAAAGAAGTGCAGTAGCTTCCTTTGCCTCTCTCCCACTCTGAGTGTCCCAGGTGCAGCCTCTGCAGTCTCTCTCACTCTCTCTCTTTCTGTTCTGGAATCTGAGTCTTTCTTTTTCCTCACATTCTCTCATTCTGTCTTACACTCTCTTTCACTCCTCCCCTCCTTTGCCCCATCTCTCTCTCTCTCTCCCCCTGTCACACCTCATACACACATGTAGTAAGAAAGTTTAGGTCTGAAGGAGGGCTGCTCTGTACCTTGATCCTCTGATGTGTGGAAATGAATGGAGGACAAATGTGCCTGATGCTGACCTGCCCTCTCTGCATCTCTCTTGCCGCGCCCCCCCCCACCCATGCGCATGTGTGAGTGAGTGGAGCATGGTGAGTGTGGAGCATGTGCCAAGAGTGAGTGTTCTATATTTCTAACTTTATTTATATTTATTTTCATTCCTAGTGAGTGGGTTGGTAAAATCAAATTTCATTTTCTTTTTGTGATATTGGTTTTGGGTGCAGGGTTGGTGTGCTGGGGCGTCTGCCCCCAGTGTCATTACTGGCAGCATGGCAGGCCTAGGTGTGAGGAGTTTGGAGTTTCTTACATGGCGTCATGCTGTAAAAATTGCTTCATCTGTCAGTATAGAAGAGTGTAGTTTGTTCATTGGAGAAATTGTTGGTCATGAGAACGTTTTATCAGCTGCCTGAATGAACAATGTGATTGTAATATTCCTAAAAAGTGTTGCAAACATGTTGGTGGAATGTGGTGTGGTGATTGGAGATGTTTTCACCCGAGTTTAACCACACCATTAAAATGAGTGATTTTATCAAATGTGCCGCCGTTCATCAAGGATGATGTTTTAACCCAAATGCTTTTGTGCTAAAATGGTAAACTTGCCTCGTCGATTAAGATGATTCAGATTGGTAGTAAATCTCTGCTTGGGAAACATATCGTGTCATTTAGGCGTTTCTATATGATATTGACAGACAATGAAGATGATCTGGATTTAAAATTGAACTTTCAACATGATAATTTCAATTATGTAATTTTTGCCACAACACAAAGCATGAAATGTTCTGGTTGTGGCGAAATTGGACATCTTGTTCGTACCTGTCCATAAAAACAGGAAAATCCCAACATTAGGCATACGTTGGATGTTGTTGATGAAAGCACAGAAGAAATACAGTCTGCCAGTACGTCAGCACCTGTTGTGACAGAAATACATGAGCCGAATGTATCTCAAACACTGGCGGTGGGAACAGAAGCAGTGATAATGCCAGAGAGCGACAAAGAGCGTGTAGCTGATGCAAAGGGTGAACATATTTTCTCTGATAATGCACAGTTAGCCGAACGAATAGATGTGCCGCAAAACAGTAAAACTTCAGATACGGTTATAAGTCAACTTTTGCCAGATGCAGCGGGAGGTGAATGTGTTTTCACAAATTCAGAGGATTGTGTCTTCAAAGCACCCCAAACAAGAAGACGGAAACAGCACCATATGACAAGACAAGCAAAAAAATCAGATTTTATTGAGTTGAGTCAGTCGGATACTTAAAGTGAGAGTGATATCTAATGAATGTGTTGATTCGTGCAGTACAAGTCCAAATTAGATAACTAGTCAAGAATGTGGTGTAGACGACATTAAGTTATTCTGGAAAATGACAAAAAATGCGAGAAAGGTTCTTAGTAATGAATATTTTCCAGACGTGTAAAAATGTATTGAAAATGCAAGGCTCTTTCGCAGTGAAGGTCTTTTTTTACTAATCAGGAAGTGTACCGACTAAAGAAGATATTCACCAAATTAAACTCTCAAATAAGTGTTAATGGTAATAGTGGAAATGTATAAAAATCCACTCTCTGCTCAGTTTCTTTTGTACTGTCACTTATGCTTCATTCTTCTTTATTATGGGAGAGATTTGTATTGCAGTCCACTTTTCATTCACAAAGTTATTTTTTGGAACCCATTCAACTTAAATAATATTATAATTTGTAAACAAATGATAATAATAACAATATATTATAATAGTAATATATAGTAATATATCTCAATCGTGCACCTTTTGTCACGGATCCACCGGTTTCTCTATCTCTCTTTCTTCCTCACTGCCGTCACAGCGCTCACTCTCCCCTGAATTCTGATTACATGCACCTGCATATCATTAGTGACTAATGAAGGACTGCATATATACCCTGCTTTCACACACACTCTTTGTCTGTTCTCATTGATAGCATCTCTGAGACTCCAGACCTTTCTACTATGTCAAACATACCTGTGTCTTCATTATTGCCTGCAAGTATCATAAGACTATTGTGAGTTATCTGTTCATCGTGCCTATACCCTGTCTGGATATTACTCACCTGCTGTTTGCCAGTCTGTTCAACTGGATTTACTCACAATGTTTACATCACTGTTTCAATCATCTGTTCAATAAACCCTGCTACTGAGTTCATATCTCTGCCTTCTTGAGTCTCTCTGTGACACCTTTATTTTGACATTCTGAACTCTCCAGGAAGTCCTGTATGTGTCTGTTTGTAGACAAGTTTTTCTTATTCAAATTCTGGTAAAAAAGCACCTCCAGTGCCATTATAAATTCATATTATAAGTGAACCAAACTATTGAGAATCTACATCTGAGATGTTGTTCGTGAGTAGCACTCAAATATTGCGCACCGCATGAAGGCTACAAATAGCCACGAGTGTGTGTAAACAGAGCAGGGCCATTCAATAAGGTGCTGGAGCTGCACGTGTATTTTATATATTTACATATTAAACAGCCTTTTGTGATTCACAGAGCTATTGCACGTCTTTAAGTGGCTTTGAATAAAATGCACGAGTCATATGAACTACTTTGTGTTTTAATGGTTCTTTTATGTCATTTTTTGGATTTGGATCGGGCTCGTCGGCCCGATACCCGATCTGTTTAAAAACGTCAGTATCAGAGCTGATACCAATCAAGGTATCGGATCGGTGCATCCCTAAAATATGATGGGTTGTCTATTTTAAGTAAAAATTCTTCAATTAGTGGAACTGCCATACTATTTTCTCGGAATTTTATTCCCTGTTCTTATCAGGTCGAAGAGATTGTAAAGGGTACACTTAAAAATAAGAGCTCAATTTGAGAATCACAATTTTGTTTTTATTTGTGTATATGTTCATACTACTGCACTGAGTAGAATGTAATGTGTTAAGTACTGTAATTCTGTGGAGATTTCAATTGCGCTGAACATTTTTGGATAGGAATAAGAGTTAAGAGTTTAATTCTATTAATGCAATCAAACGATCTTGTTGACGCATATAATCTCCATGATGTTCAGAGGCAATATACATGGGTTCATTCATATAATAACCTGTTATCTCTTGCAAGATTGGGTAGAATTTATGGTTATACACACCAATTAATTATTTTTAGGAATTGTTCTATTGTTCTAGTTACTTTTTCAGACCATAATATGATACAGTCTGTTTAATTTTAAGTTCTATAAAAACCAAAAAGTGCTTATTGGCATTTTAATAATAATTTCTTAAGTGATTTATTATGCATTTTAAAGAGGCTTTTATATATTTTGGAAGGATTTTAGATGAATGAAATCTTCATTCCAGCAACTACAGCAGTGGTGGGACATTGCAAAAGTGAAAATTAAACAGCTATGTCTACAGTATTCTTATAATGTCACAAGAGATATAACCCATAAAATTAATGTTTAGAAAATGATATACTTAATCTTCAAGTGGTTGCTGGTTCTGATCAAAATCTTAAAAACATTGAAGCTCTTAATATTAAGAAAAAATCACTGGCAGATTTGTTAGGGGTATTGACACAAGGAGCTCTGGTCTGGTCCCGATTTCAAAATATTGAGTTGATGGATGTGCCCTCGAAATTCTTCTTTAATTTAGAAACAATGAATGGTCAAACAAGGGTCATCC
This sequence comes from Myxocyprinus asiaticus, assembly GCF_019703515.2. Lineage (NCBI taxonomy): Eukaryota > Metazoa > Chordata > Actinopteri > Cypriniformes > Catostomidae > Myxocyprinus > Myxocyprinus asiaticus. The sequence goes on along the minus strand of NC_059371.1, from coordinate 16,165,005 downwards.
ATGCTCTGCGTTCAGAGGCTGGAATAGTGTTATCAGATCAAATGCTGGCATTCGCAAGAGGGCTGTTAATTTTTATAAAGTGCTTTACAAATGTGAGCTCATAAATGAACAAGTTGTTGACAACATCTTTTTTGATAATTTACCAAAGGTGTCTAAAAAGACTAATGAAGAACTCAATAGGGATTTGACCTTAGGAAAATTACAAAAAGCCCTCCAAGGTATGGAGTGCAGAAAGGCACCTTGTTGAATTCTATAAGTCTTTTTGGCCAGAGTAAGGTGAAGATCTGCTGGCCATATTTAAGCCAATGGACGATTACAATTAAGTTGTCAAAGAGCAATCCTTACTCTGCTGCCAAAAAAAGGAGACTTGAGTGATATCAAAAAATGGAGGCCTGTTTCTTTACTTTGTAGTGATTATGAGTTGCTTTCCAAAATATTTGCTAATAGATTAGGAAAGTATTGGAACAGGTCATTCACCCTGACCAGACTTATTGTATGCCAGGCAGATTACTCTTCGATAACATCTTTTTTATGCGCAGGGGTGTAAAGCAATTTAGTCAAAATACTTAAGTATTATTTTTTGGGATTTGTACTTTACTCAAGTGCAATTTAAACTGAATACTTGTACTTTTACTAAATTACATTTCCAAAGAAAAAATAGTACTTTTTAATCCTTACAATTTTATTTAAACTTGAAAAGTACTCATTACATTTTTGCAGATCATTTTCTTTCGTCTTACTGGACTGAAGCCGCCTTTTCACTGCATCCAACAAATGACACACGGTGGCTGTGTGGATGTCCAACTATCTGCAGAGGCAGAATTTTGGATCTGATTTTAGCTTCAGATAAATTAAAATATTTGTGCGACTAGACCGTATGTGACCACCTGACTGAATGTAATGTGTTCATTCAAAACTATGAGCACGAAGTGAGAAACACTAATGGTTTTTGTCCTAGACTTTATTCTAAATGCCTGCTACTTCTACAGTTATGAAATGATCATTCATGTTGCAAATATATATATATATATAAAAAAACTTTATTAATTATGTAATTAAATGTGTACATGTCATTTATTTCTACAGTTGCCTTCATATTTAAATAATCTATTAATTTCTGCTGCCTATTTGCTGAAATATTGTTGTTGTTTGGCAACTATTAAATAAATTAATAACTATAAAACAAGCAATGATAATGATGATAATAATGGTAATAAAAATGATGGAATCTGAGTAAATAATAATTATGAATTTTATTGAATTCGTCCATCTGCTCAACAGCAATATTTGGTATCAAACTTCAGAAAACAATTCCCAAAAACATTACTAACTTTCTTCAAAGCTTATTTTGATTTTTTTGATTATTTATTTTTTTTTTTTATCTTTCTCTATGTCTCAAGGGGCTGGGTGCTCTGACATCGCAATTCGTAAGTGCCTTCTCCCATGCAATGAACATTGCGTGACAATGGCAATATTTTTGCTAAATAAAATTATGTTGTTCATTACACGCCTCAAGGCAATTCCGAAGTGAAATGTCCACTGTGTGGTGTTAAAAGCAAGTGAAATGTTCTCCCGAACAGATGAGGTTTTTAAGGTTAATGCTCTATCAGATTTAAATCAATAAAACCTACCTACCTCCCTACCCTAAACCTTAAACCTAAGCCTAACCGATTGTGTCAGAAAAAGCAAATCTGACATGAAAAACACAATTTCTGAAGCAACCATGTCATTTTGTGGTGCTTCTATGACACTTTCGGCTCATATGTAGACTTGCGTGCTCTTCAAGACTCGTACAAGTGCTTTGTATCACATATGCAACACTCTATCAGTTCAGCTTCCATGCAATTTGATCACACTTAAACAAGCTTGTAAATGTAGTTGGTTCATTAAAATTAGTCATGCACTATAGTAAAAGTGTTTAGATGTCATAAGATATTATTGTATGAGGAACAGGGTGAAAAGTAAGTGTTTATGAACTGATAATCTGCCATTTTACTTGTGATTTGAGTGAAAGGGGATAAAAGTAATTGTTGTTTTAGCGCCTTTAGTGTTCATTCCACCAGGAAATTGCTGTATGTACTACAGGCCACAGAAAATCATTTTAACATGATTTTATGACTAGGTTGCGAATGCTACTGGGTGGGAAATATTACAGTCGTCTGAGACAGTAAAAAGTTGACTTAACAAACCAATTTAACCACGTCCTCTCTCACACAATCTCCTCTCTTGATTTCATTCTAGCTAGGAAAAAAGTTACTTTTTACTTTTTTAATAATTAAGTACAATTTCATGTGAATACTTTTTTTAATTTTACTCAAGTATGTTTTTGGCTAGAAAACTTTTACTCTGTATCCATACTTTCACTTAACGATAATTTCTGAGTACTTTTTACACCCCTGGGGATGTGTTAGACATTGGTAAGCTTTTTAATTTGGATCTTGGTCTGGTGTCTATAGATCAAGAGAAAGCTTTCGATTGAGTTGAGCATAACTATTTATGAGAGATTTTATCTGCTTTGGTTTTAGTTCTGATTTTATTAATAAGATAAGAGTTTTGTATTGTGATGTTGAAAGCTTATTGAAAGTTAATGGAGACTTATGTGCTCCTTTTAGGGCTCAAAGGGGTGTTAGACAAGATTGTGCTCTGTCTGGCATGGTGTACACCTTAGCAGTAGAGCCCATTTTAAACAAATTAAGAACAGAATTAAGTAGTCTGTGTGTTCCGAATTGTAAACGTGTTTAAGTTATCAGCTTCTGCTGATGTTGTTGTTTTAATCAGTGGGCAAATTTATATGAACATGTTGAAAATTTTAAAAGATTTTAGAGTTTTCTCCTCCACAAAAGTAAATTGGTCAAAAAGTGAGGCTATGTTAGTTGGGGAGTGGTTGAATGGAGAACCAAGTCTCCCAGATAACCTAAACTAGGCCAGAGAATGTTTTAAGTATCTTGGAGTTTTTTTAGGAAATGAATTGTCTGTACAGTAAAACTTTGAAGGAACAATCGAGAAAGTGAAGGGTTGTCTTAACAAATAGAAATTTCTACTTCCAAAAATATAATATAGGGGATGTGTATTGATCATCAGTAATTTAGTAGCCTCCTCTCTTTGGCACCATTGAGCTTGTGTTGATCCCCCTATACAAGTACTGAAAAAAATTCAGTCAATTTTAATTTACTTTTTTGGGATAACCTGCACTGGGTATCACAGAATATTCTTTATTTACCCAAAGAAGAAGGAGGTCATGGACTTCATTTACAAAGCAGGATAGCAGCTTTTCGTGCACAGTTTCTTACTGGACCGTTGGACTCAAGTTGAAGATGAGCAACCTCTATGATTTTAAAGAATTTTGAAGGGTTGGGTCTAGACAAATCTTTGATGGATCCTTTGAAAATGAACCTTGCCAAATTACCAGTTTTCTATCGTAATCTGTTTAAAGTGTTCACTTTTTACAGTTCTAAGGACTAACCACACAAATTCTCTGTATTGGTTCTTGCAAGAGCCTTTGATTTTTGGCTCAGGTTTAGACATATCATGTGATGGGTCCTGTGTTGGGTCTTTTCCTGCACTCACAGAGATTCTCTTGAGTTCCAAAGTAACAACCTTTGGAAAACTATTAGAGTTGACAGGACCACAATTTTTGAATTTGAATGTGGTATCTATGAGTTTAGGAGTCAGATCAGTTCATATAGTGGCCCAACTACTTGAGAAGTGGAAGTCAACACCCTCAGAAGATGAGATAAAAATAATAGAAAATTGCACTGAGGGACTGCTGAATCCAAACTGTAACGATTCTTTCCCTAATTTAGTTTTATTACCTAAATTGGAAATGTGTACAGGTTTTTTTGCTTACAGAAAAATTATAGTTTTTGGGTTCAAATCCAGTATCTGGGAAAGCATTGTACAAAAGCTGTTAAATCATTGAACAAAAAGGCTTTTGATAATAAGGTTGATACTCCCTGGTGTAAAGTTCTTTAGTTAGGTTAGGGGATGATATTAGGCCAGAATGGAGAACATTCTATAAATCACCATTAGCAAAAAAGGTTGGAGATTCGCAATGGAGGATTTTGCATGGTGCAATTGCCGTTTATGCCTTTGTATCAGTTTTAAATCCTAATGTAAGTTCGGAATGTCCATTTTGTCAATTGAGAGACTGTGTTTCATGCTTTTATGAATTGTTCAAGACTTAAGCCCTTATTTGTTGTTTTGCAAACATTGTTTAATTGTTTTAATGAAACATTTTCAATTTTAAATATGTTCAGAGACAATGTTTTACATTTCCTATAAGCTAAAAGGGCAATTTACACTAGTAGGAAATACAAAATTGATTGAAACTCTGATTGTAATGTAATAGCTGTGTTCTCAAACTTAGTGGAAGTTAGAATATTAATTTACTTTCAGTTTTATAAGAATATTTAACAGTTGTGGTGTCAGAAAGGAGCTTTGTGTGATGTAATTGATTTTAATTTTGCATATTTTCTTAGATGATGTATTAAAAATGTAATGTATTTAGTTTTTAGACTAAGTGAGGTTCTTAATGTATTAAGGAAATTGATTGTAATAAATGTTTTTTTTTAATTCTCTCTCTCTCTCTCTCTCTCTCTCTCCCTCTCATCATCCATAATGCACAGTCCATAGAGGCAGTACACTCCTCCTAATTCATTCTCTACCTTTACACCTGTAACGTAGCTGGCAGCAGTGACAGGCAGACGAAGATGATGATGATGATGATGATGATGATGTGAAGAACCCAAGTGCAGTTTATTTACATCAACGTGAAATCCAAAAACCGTGAACAGAAACATGAACATGAACTAGACTAGACTAGACTAGACTTGACATGACATAACATAACTTGACATCCAAACAACATTACATTAACAATACCTGACACAAGACAATGGCAAACATGAGGGCTAAATACAAGGAAATGGGTAACCACATGACATAAACCACCAATGACGAGACTGAACTAATAACAAGATAACTAATAACTACAAAACATGAACCAATGACATGACAAGACTGATAATGAGTTAACAAGACAATAAACCAATGAAAACAAGACACATGAACATGGAGGCGTGGCCTGACGAGACAGGGCGTAGAGTGTGGCCTGGCGAAAACAGGGCGTGGAGCATGAGACCAGGGCGGAGCCGTGAGAGGCTAGAGGGGCAAAACTGGAGAACTGGGAACCCGGAGAGTAGCCGAGGACTCAAGGGCCAGGGTGGAGCTGGAGGCTCAGAGGACCAAGGCAGGGTCACTTGATGTGGCAGACGTGGTAACATGGCATGATGAGGTAGGAATGGCAGCATGGCATAACGTGGCCGCTGAGGCTTGCAACGCTGGCTCTGGGACGGACGAGGCTTGCAACGCTGGCTCTGAGATGGACAAGGCTTGCAGCGCTGGTTCTGAGATGGACCAGGCTTGCAATGCTGGTTCGTTGGCCGTGGCAGGCATGGGCGCTGGCTCGTTGGCCATGGCAGGCATGGGCATTGGCTCGTTGGCCGTGGCAGGTGTGGGCGTTGGCTGTGGCAGGCGTGGGCGCTGGCTCGTTGGTTGTGGCAGGCGTGGGCGCTGGCTCATTGGCTGTGGCAGGCGTGGGCGCTGGCTCGTTGGCCGTGGCAGGTGTGGGCGCTGGCTCGTTGGCCGTGGCAGGCGTGGGCGCTGGCTCGTTTGCCGTGGCAGGTGTGGTGCTGGCTCGTTGGCCGTGGCAGCCATGGGCGCTGGCTCGTGGAGCAGAGGCAGGCGTGGGCCTTGACCTGGACCGTGGAGCAGAGGCGGGCCTGGACCATGGAGCAGAGGTGGGCTTGTGACATGGCATAAAGCAGACTGAAGCTTGGATGTGACAGGGCATGGAGCAGACTGAGGCTGCCCTGTTACATGGCATGGAGCAGATTGAGGCTTGGCTGTGACAGGGCATGGAGCAGACTGAGGCTTGACTGTGACATGGCATGGAGAAGACTGAGGCGTGGCTGTGACATGGCATGGCGCAAACTCAGGCGTAGCTGTGACATGGCATGGAGCAGGCCGAGGCATGGCTGTGACATGGCATGGAGCAGGCTGAGGCATGGCTGTGACATGGCATGGAGCAGGTTTTGTTGTGGCTGTGACATGGCATGGAGCTGGCCGAGGCGTGGCTGTGACATGGCATGGAGCAGGCCGAGGTGTGGCTGTGACATGGAGCAGGCTGTGGCATGGCTGTGACATGGCATGGAGCAGACTCAGGCATGGCTGTGACATGTCATGGAGCAGACTCAGGATCCGGGGCAGAAGGTGGCGCAAGCTCTGCGATCGTGACGTGGGACCCTGGCCCGGCGGCCGTGACGTGGGACCCTGGCTCGGCGACCGTGACGGGGGAACTCTGGCTCGGCGCCCGTGACGGGGGAACTCTGGCTCGGCGGCCGTGACGGGGGAACTCTGGCTCGGCGGCCGTGACGGGGGAACTCTGGCTCGGCGGCCGTGACGGGGGAACTCTGGCTCGGCGGCCGTGACGGGGGAACTCTGGCTCGGCGGCCGTGACGGGGGAACTCTGGCTCGGCGGCCGTGACGGGGGAACTCTGGCTCGGCGGCCGTGATGGGGGAACTCTGGCTCGGCGACCATGACAGGGAATTCTGGCTTGGCGGCCATGACGGTGGACGGCTCTGACATGGAAGTCACTGTAGGAGTGTATAGTTCCTCCTCAGCCACTCCTACAGTGAAAGATGAACTGCTCAATTGTAGGGCTAAATCAATGAATTGAGCCAGATTGAGGATAATTAGACCATTAGGCATCAGGGAGGAGACCGGCTCATTCAGCCCAAAACAGAAAAGGGCAATATCATTAAAGTCAACCCTGTAGGCCAGAGCGCAGAAATCCTCTACATATTCCTCCAGGGGACGATTCCCCTGACGTAGGCACAGGAGCTGAACTGCTGGGTTCATAATCGGTCAGGTATTCTGTAACATAGCTGCAGCAATGACAGGCAGACGAAGACGATAATGATGTGAAGAACTCAAGTGCAATTTATTTAAATCAACGTGAAATCCAAAAACCGTGAACATAAACATGAGCTAGACTAGACTTGACTTGACTTGACTTGACATCCAAACAACGTTACATTAACAATACCTGACACAAGACAATGGCAAACATGAGGGCTAAATACAAGGACATGGGTAACCACATGACATAACCAACCAATGACGAGACTGAACTAATAACAAGATAACTAGATACTAAAACATGATCCAATGACATGACAAGACTGATAATGAGTTAACAAGACAATAAACCAATGAAAACAAGACACATGAACATGGAGGGAAGCAGGATACCACATGACCATAAAACAGGAACTAAACTTCCAAAATAAAAAACATGAAAACAAGAACAAAACACATAAACGTGACAACACCTCCCTTCTCTCCCTCACTGACCCTTGACACATGCAAGCACACACTGTCTCTCTTACCCTTTCACTGCCTCTCACTCTCTCTTTCTATCAGTTTCACTTTAAATGTGCTTTATTGCATTTCTCTTTCAGCTTAACCTCTTAATGATGGGTGTTTCAAAAATGCGTATTTATTTACATTTAAGTTATGTTTAATGCATGTTTAAACTGTACAATTGTAAACTAATATTGACATCCAATATATCATTTGAAAGATCTGGGTCTCAAGATTTGATATTTTAAAGAGATTTTGACAATCGCAAAGTTACAACAATAAGATTTTATTAAACGTGTCAAGAGTGAAAATCAAAACACGGAAAATGAAACCGGAAGTTCTGACTTTATTGTTTTCCAGCCAAACACAGATGAGCACAATCCTCCAAACTTCGGTATGCTTTTCATTTCAAGAGTCCAATAAATAAAATCCATTAGAGATTTTAGTACACAAATTTACAAATATGAAGAAATATTGATCAATCTGTCTTTGTTTAGGTTTTACATATTCAACACATTATCATTCATGTCCATTCTCTGCAAAATCTTGCACTCTGTGTAGTGTTTCAGTAGCAAAACACCCAAACATGATATTTGGGAGGGTCTTACAAAAAAAAAAAAAATGTGCCCTCCTTCAAAATTTGCTGTACAGTTGTGATTGGGTAGTCACTCAAAATAGCCAAACAGGACAGTCGACACGAGTGATGTAAACATTTGCGTCATCCATGTTTGTCTCTGGATAAAGCCAGCCAGCGAAAAGCTAGATCATTTTTGACTGATGGGTCATGTAGCTAATGAAAAGATGAAAACAACGATATGATGTTTGTATATATCCCTGATGCCGATTCGCAAAGTTTCGGAGTGGAAATCCGTGGACTACGTTTGTTTATGTTTGTGCTTCCACGCACGGTGTGCAGTTATAGCCTGTTGCTGCCGTACTGTTGACAAAGAACTCGGCTTTTGGACCCATGATCTGATCCACCCTCCTCGGCTTCAGTCACCATCACTGAGGGTATGGAGAACACACGCTCCTGACTGCATTTATTCATCAAATCCCCTGTTCAACTGCACATCCAGGGGGTTCAGGCATGTCATTGAAGCCGAGATGAGCCACCCTCCCCTGCTTCTCTCACCGTGAGTTAGACCCCGGAGCACACGTGTGCTCCAGGCTTCACTGATGCCGATCGAAGCCGGGGAGAGCGAGGCTCCCCGGCTTGAGGCAGTGGCTAAAGACCCTGGGTGAATGTCAGAGCAAAAGCTCTGAAAAATTACTAAGTCAGTTTGCAATTGTATGGGGAAAAAATTGAAAAGAAGCATCTTTATTGTAAGTAAAAGTTTATTTCCATTGCAACATTTCAAATTGCAATGTTCTTTTCACATTGTTTATAAAATGCATATATATATGGAATGCATTATAATATACCCCCCCCCCCCCCCCCGCCCCCCGCCCCGACGCACAAAAAGAGGTCAGATGTTAACTGCCTAATGCAAGATATTACCAATGCACTAACAATGTTTTTTTTTTTTTAAAGAAAAATCTTGTTTAATATTGTTGATTCAAATGACCCAGTTATTTTAATCCAGTCAAAATTATCCAATAATTTTGGGGATTTCCTTGCTTGAGCTGCAGGAGCTGAAAGACATGAACACCTATAAATTGAAGTGCTTCTTTACTAACGGGTTAATCACCTTACTCAAATGCATCCTGTATAAAGGCTATATGAGATTAACCGGCTATATCTACAACACAGATATAGTATAACTTGCATCTGCACTGTCTATGAAGCAAACACACAGGTGAATATGTACTGTTAAGTGCTAGTCAGAGTACTTATCTCGTGTTGTGAATGGCCATTGTGATTAAAGTGCACTAAACGCAGAGTTTTCACAAGGTCTTATATAGCCTTTGTTGATACATTTTAAATTAATAAATGTTTGTAAACATTTTTTTATTTTTTATTTGGTTTCAACTTTTACAGTTTGACACTTTTTTTTGTCATTTTGCACATTTTTAAAGGTGCAATATGTAAAAAATGTCATGTAATATTCGCCTTTTTTTTTTGCCAATGTGTGAACGGCTTGTAACACAACTTAAAAAATTAGCCCTTCCCGGACTTCCTAGGTTGCCTATTAAAGCCTGTAGACTGATTTTCATGTGAAGGGAGAGGGACACTTTTGCGTGATTCCGCACACCCGGCCCCTAATTAGGCTGATGACGCCCGAGAGGGATAAGGCCGACCGGAGACGGCAGTGCGACAAACACACACAGGTATTGGACAGCTATCCGTAACTCTCTCTGTCGCACTGCCATCTCCGGTCGGCCTTATCCCTCTTGGGCTTCATCAGCCTAATTAGGGGCCAGGTGGTTGGAATCACAACCCGGCCCCACCCTCCGCAACGCCACACCGGGAAAATCCAAAGGATGTGACGTTTATGCGCGCTCCCGAGAGCCTTGCCTCAGTGCTTCTGCTATTCAACAGCGACAACAAACTGCAACACTAGGTAACGTTATCTTAGAGATGGAATCCAGCAAACGTCTGGCTCCCAGCACAACACCAACTCCTACACAATCTCTGAGTAAGCCAAAAAAATAAATAAAAAAATAAAATGTATCTACTGAATCCAGTCTGGCTAAGAGGGAACGTGATCGTGGTTGAGCGAAAACTAGAGTGAACATTGGCAGGGCATTTGATTCCTGGAGGGACCTTCGTTCCCGGTTTTGGGGATCAAAACCGACCCTTAATAGGCATTCTGCTTTTTGGACAGGTAAGCTTACATAACTGCAAAGCATGTGAAATATAGTGCCATAAGGATTGATCTGTGTAATTTTAGCTAACTTGATTTTGCCTGCTAACTCTTGCTTAACTCTTGCTTACCTTGCAACGTAACATTCAAATAATTTCAACGATCTTCTCTTTATACTAAAAGTCAGGTATACAGGATAAATTTAAGCAAATATGCTAATTTCTTATTTGTAGTACAACATATGACATACAAAACATACAATAGTGCAACATAACAGTGCAATGCAACAGTAAACTGTCTGGTATAGTTCGGTAGTATGTAGATGTATGTGTGTATCAGTATGCTATGTTAGATGATAAGTAGTTTTAGTTTAGTCTCAAAGTTTGTAGTAAAACAATCATAACTGTAATTTTAATTATGCTACCTCATCTGTCAGCATGATGCCAGTGAATAACGTTCAGCCTCTTTGTACGCTACGTCATTGTTTTGGTCGATGCTTGCTTGCTCACGTCCCAATGGAGTGTGTGCACGAGCTCGAGCACGTGCAGCAGGTAGCTGGCTGCAGTTCACTTAATGGCCACAGGTGTCATTAACAACAAGGGTTTCTGAATCTTACATACTGCACCTTTAAATATTGCAATAACATTATTTTCATTGACTAAAATGATATGCTAATTTTTGGTAAAAGACTGAAATCATGACTAGATCAAAAAGCTGTGTAAAACAATTAACACTCACTATTGGCATAAACGTAACAAGCTTCATCTTTAATTTACAGAAAAAACAAAAGGCAAGCTATACATAGTTATTATAAAAATAAATGCATTCTATATTTCACTTCTTTCTGTGGCTGTATTAAACTCTAACCAGTGATGTGTGTCTGTTTTAAATATGAGATGCAACATTGCATCTTTGGTATGAAGGCATGCTTTTTGAGTTCCTAATGAGGATTTACCTGTGTGTATGTGCATGTGTGCATGCGTGCGTGTGTGCTGGGAGAGCTTCTTTAACCTGAAAACCCCCTCTGCTCTCCTTCCTACTCAGATCAATATCAATTTATAAGCAAATGCTGCTCAGCTGACTTGCTGCTCAGCTGACTAATTAATGAATTAGACCATCACTCCACTAATGAAGCCCTTCACAAGAGTGTTAAGCAAATCTGCCAAGGGTTAGATTACATATGCCTGTGTGTGTGTGTGAGTGAGAGAGAAAAAGGGGAGGAAATAGGTTTTCCCATCTGCCCTGTTTAAAAAGACAAAGATTATGAGGTTCAAAGATTAAGAAAGAAAGAAAGATTGTGAGAATATAATAGGGAAGGTTAAAAAATAAGTGTTGTGGGGTGGCCATGTTCAAAGATTATGTGTGTGCATGTGCAGGGTGTGTGATGCCATGAGTGATATGTGACTGATAATTACAGCAGAGGGCAGTCAGAGGAGGGACAGATCACTGTCTCATATCCAATACCACTATGTGGTTTATAACACCATACGGCTTAATCCTTTATGGAACAATTCCCTTCCTTAATTACTTTTGATCATGCTTAGATAACTATTAAACTTTTTTCATATTTTACTATAGAAAGAGAGAAATACAGGGATTGTAGGCGAGTGATCTGATACTATCTTAAACACACTAGCTGCGCACATTGTAGATGAGAATGCAAAGATGTATGGCATGAGTGATAGCTCGCATACAGAGCAGGACATATGTATGCATGTGATCAGATCTGCCTCTCCCATCACACTCCACATGTCCCACAATCACTGTCTGTCTGATGCCCACACAGAGACATCTCAATGTGACCACAAGATGCTACAGTACATTTATTCTGTCACTGGATTAAGTTACATATTTAAAAGGTAATTACTTAATTTTTTTGGCGAAGCAACTATCATGACAGCTCAACCGTACTTTATTTTTTATTAAGTACTGCTCTGTTCTGTTCTGTTCTGTTCTATCCTGTTCTATTCTATTCTATTCTAATCAGATTCTTAAAAAAACAGTGACTTTTAGGCCATGTCCACACCAACTAATGTTTTTATTTGAAAATGCATTTAACGCTGTGTTTACATCTCTGATCCACACTAGAATTTAGTTTTTATCCTCAGAAAAGGAGCATTTAGAAAACACTCTCTATTAAAACATAATTTGGAAAATAATGACATTGGGAAACTAAAAAACTGAATTTTATAATAAAAACTGATTAGTGTGGATGTGGCCTAACAGCAGCTACACAAATAAATAACAAAATCTTGATCATGCACTTAAAGATAACGACAGTTTAAAGCTGAAGTGTGTAATTTGTGCCAATGGCATCACCAAACGGAATGGGAAAATACTGATTGTTTCCAACTAGGTATCCCCAAACACCAACCCAACCCCCCCCCCCCCCAAATAAGACTGTCAAAAAAAAAAGTGGCTTTAACAGCTGCTACACAAGCAAGTAACAAAATCTTTCTAATGCACTTAAAGATGATCACAATTGAATTAATCATTTGAATAATGATAATAACAAAATGTAGTACTGAGTATTTTCTGTCTGGATGCATTATAAGCTCGTGCAAGAGGCAGCGATGGGTTGCTAACATATAACTAAAACACCATACCTCTTCTCTCTGCATCAGCACTGCCCTCTGAGTAATAAAACTAAAATCATCCCACTCCCCCCATTTCACCCTCCTCATACCTCCTTTATTGAGGAGATCAGACTGTGGTTTGTGTAAATCGACCCCTGTGACCCCAGTTCGACACATAGTCATGGCCAGAACTTCATACTACCCGTCCCCCGGCCCCACCAGCCCTGACCAGTTTAACACCATAGATAGCACCCTTACCAGGAAATAGACTTAGATTCCAATCAACACACAGATACTTCAGAAGCAGGTGTACCATTCCTGTGTCTATCTGAACATCCAGAGCTTCATAAAGCTCCAAGCACCAACAACAGCTGCTCCATCCTTATGTCACCTGATCCATCCCAGCTCCTGTCCACTCCACATTTAAACAAGAATGACAGCACAGGGCCTAATGCCCGTCCACAAGCCATAAAAGTAAAATTAGAAGAAGTAAGCATCTCCCTTGTCCTTGCCACACAGCTAAATAGCAGTGTCAGGGGCCAAAAGTGGTAGACACACTACACCAATGGTTCTCAACTGGTGGGTCACAACATAAAAATTTGTCCCACAAAAGGAGATGTTAGGTAGAGTGACAGCCTCAGTAACCAATTATTGTGTGGAAAAAAAAAGATACAATGAAAGTTAATAGTGACTGAAGTTATCATTCTGCCAAACATCTAATTGTGTGTTCCACAGAGGAAGGAAATCTCTTTGCAGGGTTTGTACAAGGTGCTTGAAGTGCTTGAAGTACTTGAATTTGGCTTTTACAAATTTAAGTCCTGGAAAACCCTTGAAAATAGCAATTTTTAACAAGAGGTGCTTGAAGTTCTTGAATTATAGAAAATCCTAAAATGCTTTGCTTAAATCATTTAATAAATTAAATGTATTTATTTATTTTCGGAAAAACACGACGACAGACCACTGGACCACCGCTGAAGCAGGCGGCGCATAGATGGCGCTGTCACGTGGCACCTGTTACTTTTGGCAGCGCTGTTCAGAATGGGCCAGTCACAATCAATTGTTACTGGAGGATTTAAAAAATATATATTTTATAGATATTGCTGTTGCAGATTTAACAAGTATGAATCCTTGCAACTATCAGTTTTAATTACAATTTACTCTCCTGAGTGAAAAAATGATATGAGATGTAAAACATTTTGAATGATTTGAATGCAGACCAATGGAGGATTCAGTTTTGTGAGCCGTCTAGTGCCCCCTTCTGTAAAGAAAGCTTTGTGTCTCACAAAATAGGTTATTTCTGACAACATTTGGGTCAATATCAAAATATGTTGACAAACATGTCCCTTGACTTTTTTTAGTCATGAAAAAGCTTTCAAATAGAAAAAAATTAAATAAATAAATAAATAATTTTATAACCTAACTTTTAATGATATGAAATGGCTTAACTCTGTTTTGCAAATGTTTTAGAAAATATATTTGAAATTGTTAATTGCCTGAAAAACAAATCCTTGTTTCCTTAATCTGGTACACCACTTCTATGACATGTAAAGATATTTGTGTATTTATTTTGTATATATATATATATATATATATATATATATATATATATAAAATAATGTATACACACACACATTAATTTGATTGACTGGAAAAATAATGGAAAAGTAATGGAAAAAGTGTGGGAGCTCAATTGGCTCACTTGCTGCAAGGATTAACATGGTTTTTACCAAAAACAATGCATTTATTTGTGGTGAATTTTTGGCTGCTGAGAGCATGAAACCATTATTGTTTAATTTTGTTTTATAAACTATTTTGTTAGTGTGTTGGGTCACCATTTGTCCAATGTAAAATCAGGGTCCTGAAGCAAAACCAGTTGAGATCCACTGCACTACAATGTACTTTTAAAAGTCTTTCAAAATGTGTTTAAACACACTAAGAAAGACTAAATAAAGGTAGAGTGTGAATATCATTCAAAGATCACTCAAGTTTGTGTTAGTCTTATCAAAAGAAGAAGGTATTTGCTCGTTTTCGCAGTCCTAAAGGACTCCACAATGCTCCGGGTCGTAGCTTGGGTCTCCTTCACCATGTTGCAGTGTAGAGTTGCTAGCCTTGCATGCTAACACTGCTGCTAAAACTACTTTGACAAGAGCCGGATGGCTGAACATGCAGACTATGATTGCTCCTCTTTCATCCCCATACACGGGCTGATATATTAACACAGAAGCAGAGACACGGACAGGATGAAACGTGATGAAACAAACACACACGGACACACTTACGCATATGCATGAATTTACTCACAAATGCACACATACTCACTGGGGAGAGGCAGCTCGCGTGTGGATCCAGGAGGGAGGAGGAGCGTCCGTTTCCAAGCAGCTGATTCAGCGTTTGAGAATTTGAGGATGAGAGGAAAAAGAGAGAGTAAGGATGGAAGGGAGGGGTGGTGGACAGATAGATAGAGAGAAAGAGATGAGGACAAAAAGAAATGCAGAGCATTGCCATCGATACCGGAGTCTTCTCGCCTCGTCATACGGTGCAAAAAGAATTGCATATAAAGAGAAAAAAAACGGACAAACGTGACTGGGTCAGAAAAATGGGACCCGACCAATTAAAAAGACTTCAGCTTATCTCAACAGATTGAACAGCACCCATACCCACACCTCCCCACCTGCCCTGAAAGAAGGATAGAGGCAGAGAGCTACATATAGAGCTACACCCAATACCAGCTGAAACTAGAGTAAGAGAAAGTATGGACAGTATGCTGACAGTACTAAATGAGAGACACAGCCAGAGAGAGATGGAAAGAGAGGAAAAGATATTAAATGAGAAAGACAGAGGAGGGAGTAGAGGAAAGGTCTGAATAAATAAAGAAATGCAAGGTCACCAGAATGTTAAATAGAAAGACAGGAAAAGTGTGGAATTAAGTAAGAATAAAGGTTGAATTAGCACCAAAGATAATGCTGCGTCTCAGTGATCCATCTGTCCAAATGTTCTTCACAATTGCCCTTACTGTATATTCCATTCTGCCTGACAGTTCTGTCCATACTTTGTCCGCCTAAACAACAAAGGATGAGACTAATTCAAAAACATCCTATCACATGAGAATGCTGAGCATTACGGGGGAAAAATTATGTCATCTTTACGACCGTGCCGAGACTTCGAAACCCTAAGCACCAAAAACAGCCAAAGTTGGCTTAAAAATGGTTGAACGTCATAAGGTTGATTTCAGACATTATTTATAACGAACGCGTGGACAGGACAAATGGGGAGTGTGCAGAGGGGTTGGTCAGAGGAGCCTCCCACTGCTCCAAAGCTTTTATACCCCGAGGGTCAAGGCAAATAGGAGCCCCCCTGGCCCTGCACCCACTCCCCTACTCTCTCTGGCCTTATTTAGTGAAGCAGGGCAAAAAATAGCCCCTCAAGTGCTGCTGCTTGCTCTGATCCTGTTGAGGTGGAGCCACTGGAAGGCGGGGCTTGCACTAAGGGGAGGGGCTAGTTTTGATTGGCCAGTGGTGAATTGCAGCCGTCGAGTACAGTTAACCACACAGTCCATCACTCTGACAGTTGACTGCTTTTTCTTCTGCTGGTGTCACTTGAACACCTCCCTTTGTTTTACCTGTATTCTTTAAAAAAAAAAAATAATTAAATTAAATTCCCCTAGCTCTGCTTATAGAAATGGAATCTGCCCCACCCCGTCCTTCCGCTGGCACACCTTAAATTTGCTCACACTGCCTGCCTGCACCCCCAGGCTTTCAGTTTGGCTTCAGGAGGTATATTTAGGCAGGCCAAATAAAGAGGAGCATTTAGCTTGCAGCCTCCTGCCCTGCCTTTCCCTGCCCTGCACCACCCTGCAGTTTGGTGGCTCTGTGCACTCTGCTATCTATGGTCAGAGCCAGTGAGTTATAAGAGAGAGAAAGAGAGAGCGCAACAGATATATACAGAGTCACCACAGTGCTTATGTGTATCGGATTAACATAATGGAATGCTTGTTATCTTTGTTTGTTTATACGTTACCGCAATTAGGGAAGTGTGTCAAATTGAGTCACATAATCCACTACTGTTTGCCAAGCTGAAAATCTTGTTTGTGCATTTATTAATTTAGTAATTGAATAATTGATTGATGCCATGTTTAATCATTTGCACAGTGATTTTTGCAGTTGTGCTGTTCACATCCGTGCCGATCTCTTGGTGGAACAGAGCAGTGCTAGTACTGTGCGGTTCAAAATTTGAGATCAATAGTGTTGAGAAAAGCACTATTTAAATTTTAATTGAATTGTTTTTACAATGTTATGAAGAGAGAAGTATGACATCTAAAAGAGAGAGGAAAAGGAAAAGAGGGATGGAGAAGTAAAAGGGAGGGAAACTCTGAGAACAACTTAACCTCCTGAGACCCCTACGTGACTACTGTGTGCATTTTCCATTTCCATTTTTAATTTGTAACTAGTAGCACCTAATAAACAAGCAAAAAATAAATAAATAAAATAAAAAATAAAATAAAAATCTATAGCAAATAGTTTTCCTAAAAATGTATTTCCACATATGTGAACAGCGGGACTAAGCTACTGTGAAAGAGAGTGTGAAGGTGAGCCATTTTAAAAGGTTAAGAGCCACAGCCTCTCATAGAGCAAGACAAAAACTACAGAGACTGTCCTAACATAAAGTGTTTTCCTGCAAGCTATAGAAAGTCAGATTTTTGTCATCAATTAGTTTATTCCAGGAGTGTTGGTTATTCATGTTTTTGAGACATTATAGACATTACAGCTGATTTTTTATACAGCTGAATAAATAATTCTGATTAAAAGTAATGGCCAGCATCATTAAATCACTGCCAACCATGTTAAAATAAAATGTTACATAATAAAATTCTGAATCTATGTTCTGATTATCATTGTCCCATGTATGCCAAACATGTTGGGTGGTCCAAACATCATCTGCAGCCTGAAACTGAACTTTTGGTCAGATTTTAGGAGTGAATGTACTTAGTTGCATAGAAAGGATGCACCTTTGCTCCCTTGCTACCTATTTAGTGAGTGACTTAACCTCCAGTGTGCTGTCTGTCTGCACTGGTCTCAGAACAGTTTGAAATGCACCTTATTTTCATCCTAACCCCATATAAAGCCTCTGAAAAATTTTTTTTTATCTTTTGCATGAATATATTTAAATACAAGTAAATATATAGGAATGCATTTACTAATGTTAATGAATAGAACCGTATTGTACAGTGATAACAAAATAAAATATAACTAAATATATATTAAAATGAAGCGAAATGACCCACAGATGTTAATGATGACAATTAATAAACATAACTAACATGTTTTTTCAACTTTTGAGGGAATGCAGTCCTAATTAAAGAGGTTTTTTATACCACTGGCACTTTTGTTGGTGCTGCACCCGTAGTAGCGCTTCACGGAAATCGTCATCATGCTGTTGTGTCACGTGATGCGGTGCGCCAGAATTTAACCCTTAAATGACAGTGTAGAGTCTCGTGAATGGTATTCAGTCAGTTTTAATTCATTTAAATTCTACGTTGCGTATAGCGAAGCCAAAATACAATGTCCACACATGTGGACACAGCTTCGCACAAGTTTAAAAAGCTGCAATTCCACAGCTCAAGTTCTCTTGAGGAAAAAAGACAGTGTCTGTGAGCTACTATGTGCGTGTGTATGTTTGTTGGTATTTAAATGGTTATAAAAGAGTTGGCAAGAACCTGCTGCCTCAGAATGGTGCAATTTGGACAATGGCTACGTTCACACTGCAGCTGAATGTGGCCCAAATCTGATTTTTTTCACACACGTGACACAGATCTGTTAATTGGATGGCAATGTGAACAGCCACAAGTGCATTGAATCTGTCATTTTTAAATCCGATCTGGGCCATTTTCAAAGTGGAAATAAATCGGATAGGTATCAGATTTTTTTCTAATGTTCTAATGATTTTTAAGTTAATCTAGCTCAACATTTGTCATTGGTGCACTGCATATATAGACATGCTATTGTTTAAAACTTTTAATTGCGAGTCTTATCTCTTCTAATTAATGCATTCAGTTTTTTTTTTTTTTTTTAAAGGAGAGAAAATAAAATTATATGCTCAACAGTTGGGTTCAGCAATTCATTTGGACTATACGTAGTGACATATGTGCATGAAAGGACACAGAGATGGATGGATGGATGTACTGTAAATGCTCTGCTCACACAGAAAACACTGTTTCTTTATTTCTCAAACTGTATCATAATGTGAATGCAAGCAACTTACCTTACATGTTATGCTGTTTCCCTGCTGTCCTTCGATTTTAGTAATATTACACTCTTGGGAAGCCATATCACCCTGTAGCTCAAGACCAGTTTCCCACTGAAGCTAAGCAGGGTTGAGCCTGGCCAGTACCTGGATGGGAGACCTCCTGGGGAAAACTAAGGTTGCTTCTGGAAGAGGTGTTAGGAAGGCCAGCAGGGGTGCTCACCCTGCAGTCTGAGTGGGTCCTAATGCCCCAGTATAGTGATGGGGTTACTATACTTTAAAAAGGCACTGTCCTTTGGGTGAGATGTTAAACTGAGGTCCTGACACTCTGTGGTCATGAAAAATCCCAGGGCACCTCCTGTAAAAGAGTAGGGGTGTAACTCTGGTGTCCTGGCCAAATTCCCCCCATTGGCCCTTCTCAGTCATGGCCTCCTAAAAATCTCCATCCATAAATTGGCTCTATCACTCCACTCACCACCAATAGCTAGTGTGTGGTGAGCATACTGGTGCACTATGGCTGCTGTCGCATCATCCAGGTGTATGCTGCACACTGGTGGTGGTTGAGGAGAGTTCACTGCACAAAGTGCTTTGAAAAAGTGCTCTATAAATGCAACATTCGTTAATGATAAGTAAATTGCACCATATGAAGGCAATTTACTTTATTTAAAAATATTTGATCCATCAGGACAGTCTTTCTCAACCACTTGCTGACATATTATTAGATAATATAGGCATTAAGTGTCAAATCCACTTTAAAAAAGCCAGGTAATGCTCAGGGAGTGTTGTATATGCATGTGGGTCAGTTAACGACCATTGGCTGTTCAGATCAGTATCTGGGCTTAATTTAAAATGTCATGTGGACAACCTTACAAAAATTAACATGCAATGTATATTTTCAAACCTACACAATTTCAAAAATGACACAAAAATTTATAAATCCCAAAACACATTTTAAAACAAAACACATTAGAGCCAAATAAATTTGAAAATACTGAGCAGGCTACATCCTCCCCCCACTAAATCACCAGCATGCCCCCATGTCTGTTCTATATAAGATACACCATGAAAATAAAACAAATAATGCTCAATGGTGATGCAGTAGTTAGTCCTACATTCTGTTATACCTAGGAACTAAGCAAGTGTATGTCTTAGTATTACTCAGGCACGTCACACACAAAGCTTGAGAATTGCACCACCAGACATGAGATATACTGTTATGTTTAGATAAACAAGAAAAATCAGTACCATTGACTTCAACTCTACAATGTTTAGAAACAAACACAGGCTCTCTCATAGGTCTTCCCAACTCAGGGTAAGTGAAATGTTCAGGAGGTTTTCTGTATCTTTCAAACCTCATCATCTGAGAATCATCTGGCACATCTAAATGTTCTACATTTGAGCTTAATTCAGCACAAGAATCAGGTACGTTGCTGGTCTGTTTCGGAGTTTTTTCACTCACAGTCTCATCAGCAACAACTTCAATTTCAACATTTTCCTCCACAGAATCATTTATATCTACAATTTGATATTCCACATCTGTGGTAGAAGAATTAGAAACGTCAGAATAAACTGACACCTCATTTTACAAACGTTGTTCATGATGCTCTGCATTGGATGGAGTAGACTCCAGGAACATGAACGAACCATAGTCATATTCTGAATCAGAATCAGATGATGAGAATTCTTTCTGTGACAATGTAACAGCAGGCTCAGAGACTGGTTTCTCTTGCATAGGTCTTTTTCTTTACTTTTCTGTGTCGACAAGTTTTCAAAGGACTCATAACTTCTTCCACTTCAGGAGTCAACCTGACCTGTGGTTTCAACAGCAAGATATGGTTCCGATGCAAGACTTTCTTTGGTCCATTACCAATCTCAGGGATTAACTGGTACACAGGTAGATCAGATAATTGCTTTTCCACCACATAAGGTGTTGAGTTCCATCGAAGGGTTTTGATAAGTACTCTGTCTCCTGGACTCAAACTATGAGGACACACATTCTGGTCATACTTCTTTTTTGTAGTTTTGGAACATTCTGGCTGATGTGGCAGTTGCCAACTGGTAAGCAGCTTGTAACTGTTGTTTCATTTTCTCCACATACTGCACATGTGACTTTGTCGAAGGAGTTTCCGTAGACACTCCAAAACAGACATCTACTGGCAATTTCGGCTCTCTCCCAAACATGAAGAAGTAGGGAGTATACCCAGTAGCCTCATTTTGGGTACAATTATATGCATGGACAAGTTGGGTAATATGTTGACTCCACCTTGACTTTTGCTGAGAGTGCAAAGTACCAAGCATGTCTAGCAGGGTTTGGTTAAACCTCTTGGGTTGTGGGTCTCCCTGAGGTTGGTATGGAGATGTTCGATGTTTCTTTATTCCCAACATGCTCAGCATTTCTTTAATTAGCTGGCTCTCAAAATCTCTGCCTTGATCCGAGTGAATTCTATTTGGCAGACCATAATGTAAAAAGTACAAACGTTCTCGACAGTCAGAGCTATTTGATCTCGGGTAGGAAAAGCTTGTAATGAGTGAAATGGTCAGTAATCACCAAGACATTGCAAACATTACGAGTGTCAGGCTCAGTTGACAGAAAATCAATACATACAAGATCTAGCGGACCTGAGCTGTGCATGTGAGACAATGGAGCATTTTCTGGGGTATTGTCTTCCGCAAAATGCATCGCTCACAGGTTTTACAGTAAGTTTCCACATCAACTTTCATGCGAGGCCAGAAGAATCTATCTCGAGCCAAGGAATATGTTTTGTCAAATCCCAAGTGTCCATTTTCATCATGAAGAGACTTAATTACAGAATTTTGAAACTCAGTGGGGAGCAAAAGCTCTTGTCTCTCTCTGTTATCTGAGTTTGTGACTACTCTGTATAATAGACATTGTCAAACTGTTCAGATTTAATACAGCTAGCAGACTGATTTTGACTGATGGCTAACCACACAGAACCAATGCAAGAATAATTTTTCTGAGCTGCACTCAGTTCACCTAGGCTAAAATTAGGCAGTTGCCCAGTTGCTAATAAAGAAGCTCGGCAAAAAGCTTTTGACATATCAGGTAGGTGATCTCTTCTTTCCTCAACTACTGCCATAACAGCAACACTAATCTGTTTTTCTCCTTTTTTCACAGATTGACAGAGTGCCTGAACTCCAGAAGCAGGAATTTCCTCCCATTCCTCCTCAGGCACAGAGCTGGAATGTGGTCGCCTCGACAAGGAGTCGGCATCCACATTTCTTCGCCCCGTCAGTACTTTAGACTGAATTGGTAAGTGGACAGAGCTGACAACCATCTGTGACCTATAGCATCTAGCTTTGCTGACATCAATATGTAAGTCAGGGGGTTGTTGTCAGTTCTGATCTTGAAAGTCACCCCGTAGAGGTAATCATGGAGTTTATCATCTACAGCCCATGTCAGCGCCAAGAATTCTAACATGTGTGCTGGTTAGTTCTTTTCAGATGGGGAGAGACTTTGGCTAATGAATGCAACGGGACACATTCCTTCTGGGTGTTGTTAGTACAAAACGCCCCCCATGCTGTCATCCACATGTAGCATATAAGGCAGTTGTGGGTCGGCAAAGGCTAACACAGGAGCCTTTGTCAAGCGAATTTTCAACTGTCATCCCATCTTGAACCAAATGGGTCAGAGGGCTTAAAGTACTCAGTGGCAGCCGTTACTGTTATTTTTGCCATGAGTATATGGTGGATAACCATAAAGCAGCTCGTTTAAGGGTCTACACAAGCTGGAATAACCTCGCACATAGCGACGATAGTAGCCGCAAAACCCCAAGAACGATCAGAGCTGGGTAACACTCTGGGGTCGAGGCCAGGTGACAACAGCTTCAACCTTGGATGGATCAGTAGCTATGCCATCCTGTGACACAATATGGCTGACATAAGTGACAGAAGTTCTACAGAACTGGCATTTGTCTAAAGACAACTTCAAACCTTCAACTCTTAGACGGTCAAGAACTTTTAGTAGCTGCTCATTATGCTCCTCAATGGTTTGACCAAACACAATTAAGTCATTGAGGTAGACCAGCACTTCTAAGAACTTCATGTTTCCCACTGTCTGCTCCATTACTCTCTGAAACATTGCAGGTGCACCACAGATCCCTTGAGGCATGCGCTCGAACTGATAAAACTTTCGCACATGGGTATCTGATAATATCTGCTTCTCAAGTCCAGTACACTAAACCATTTACTGCCTGACAAACTATGGAGTGCATCTTCAATTTTTGGAACAGTGTATTGGTCAGGGTAGTACGACGATTATACGCACAACCACTATAGGTGATACATATGGACTTCTGGATTCAGAAATAATGCCACAGTTCTGTAGTTCAAGCAGGTGTTTCCTTACATCCTCTAGGTCTGCAGGGGCAAACGATGAGATCTCTAACAGGAAGGTATAGTAGAATCAATCGATCTGATCTCATGGACAGTGCTTCTAGAACATCCCACATCCCACTCATGACAAGAGAATACATCAGAGCTCTCCATCAATTTTCCACACAATTCCCATTTAGCTTCCTCAGGCAGAGGTGAATTTCCAAAGTCAAACGACTCAGGGGTCAAGGTATTGAATGACTGAATTTCCGTTGTTGGAGTCAATTGTGGTATAACATCGATAGGAAAAATACGAGCAATTGGACTGCCAGGTTTCAAAAGCACGTCTTTGGTAGACATGTTTTTTACAGTAACTGCAATTATTCTGTTTGCTACTACAGAGGCAGGCTGGACTTCAGGTCTCACTAACAACTCACCTGCATCTACTGGCTGGTCTATGAGTACATGCGAATCGCTGTTCTCATAAGCAAACCTTTTCCAGGAATTCGACGCGACTCCCCAGGTCGGAGGGTAATCACCTCATGATTGGCAAACCACACAATGCCATACCTTTCAGAATCGGTACAGGAGCCTTCTGACTTCTGAATGTTCTCATTCAGGGTGATCACAGGGTGTACTGTCAAGCTGCTCAAAAAGGTTTCCCCTGATTTCTGTTTGCAGACCTCAAACAAACATATTTGGGTATTCATCCCTACCAAGATTGCTACTCACTGCTCTTGCTGTGGATCTGGACAAACTAATGCAAGGGTATCAACGATTTGAGGCACTCCAACAACAGTGGCAGTGAACTCAAGCCATATGGGCATGTAACCATCATATGGGTATTTGTGTGAACTTAAACCCCATATTTCAAGGTTTTCCATTGGCAAAAAAGGTAAAAGTTTCAAGTAAGCATGATAGAAACTGCAGTATAGAATGGTGACTTGAAAGCCACTGTCTAGTAGAGCTTTAGTGTAAATTCCCTCAATCTGAACTGGTACTTCAGAACCTGGACCTCTTAAGCCTGAAGGAATTTCAAAAGAGCAGATAGGGTTTTCTGAAAAACAAGTGGAAAGTGGTTCAACAGGAGCCCGGTGCCATTCCTTCACTGAACCGCCAAGAAGTTTCCCGACAAACGACTAATTTGAATCAGTTTCTGGTTGACTTTTCTCAGATTTTCACTGCCTTGACATTCTCTCTTAGTATGCCCATCCTCCCCACGCTTATAGCAGAATATTCCAGGGTGAGAGGGCTTAGATTGTTCTTTCTTTTGGGAAATGTCTTTAACATTAGCATCTGACACAGAACCAGCTTTCTTTGAAGGACGGTCAGTAACAGGATTTGCAGCCACAACCTTCAACAGTTTGTTTACCTGAGGGGAAAATTCACTCACTTGTGGTATCAAGAGCAACCAAGTAATCGGTAGCTGTAGCATTCAGATTACTAACCTTCAGAAATCGAATTATGTCAGCAGCAGGCCCTCGCAAACTTTCTGCAATACGTTGCCTTTTGACAGATTCATCACACTGCCACTCACTCACCATTTGAGCTGCATGTTCCATCCAGGAATCAAAATCCCCTTCCCTGGAAAGAACTGGTCTCAGCCCTGAAAACATTCTTAATTTTCTGTAACTGTGTAAGTGTGTCACTAGGCATATGTGTGCACTTTTCAACAAGGCGATCAATGGCATTTACCAAGTCCTTGTTAATGTTCACATTTGGGAACTGAACTGACTCTACCATGGATCTCACATCCTCCATTGACTTTCCTTCCTGCTGCAGCAGAGACAACAACTTCTCCTGAAATGTAGCATCTTTTACATCAGGACTTAATGCCACGAGTTTTTCAAATACATGTACCCCCAGGGTCCTACTTCACCAGGAATACCTATTTCAGGAGGTACAGTATCAGCATTAACATCTACAATAGTCTCAATCAACAGAAACAACTTAGTTCCTGTAGTATCTTCCCGACGGCTATGTATCTTTGGCCGACCAAAGGCTTTCAGTGTATTTAACACAGCAGTGACAGTTTCATCCCTCACACCCATAGGGACATCACTGAGTGCAATGCAGCATGATTGACTGATTTGGCTCCATTAATGTAACCCTCTAGTAACAAGGTAGCTTTATAGTACTCACAATTTATTACAGGATACCTGGGAGCCCAGCTTTTGATGATGATCTGACTGGTTTTATACTGCAGTATTAATTATGAAATGATTAACATGAAAAATTCAGTTGGTGCGGTGCCTCCATTCAAGAAAAACTTCTGTAAGATATTAGAGTTTTTCTAAATAAAATAAACTCAATCTTCTATAGGTGTGTCTGATTTATTTTAAACGACTTTAACTATACCCCTTAAATCACACAATATCTTCAGTGATCAACTTATCAAGTGATCAATTTATTAATACAAAAGAAAATCGATTACAATAATAAAATAAAATGAAATGCACTTATTTATAAAGTCCTCAAATACTTTGTGGATATAAAAAAAAAAACTTAACTCAAAACATTAACTCTTTTGAATCAATTGAAACAATTCAATCAACAATGACTCACATGAATCACCATATACCTTCCATTAACATGAATCAAATTCAATGAATCAATTCCCTGAATCCCCGAATCACTCAATAGAAAGAAACTCTTAAATGACACAGTGTTCGAATGAATCAAATGGGCAACTGAATCAAATGTCCATACAAATCACTTATTCAAATATGCAAAATAACCCATAATTCAGAGTTTATATTGAGCTCAAGTGCTTATTTACTTTTCTTCGTTGGGGCCCATAGGAAAATACTCTCATGTACAACAGTTTAAGATCAACTTACGATCCAGCAGCAATGTTTAACTCAATTTCTCAAAGTGATTGATGCAACAAGATGAATCTTTCACTGGCGATTACGTTAACTCAAATGACCTCTGCAGCACTGATCATCCTTTTGCGAAAGCACAATGAAGAGTCTCAGAAGAAGTGATAAGTAATGATGAGTGAAAGGGAAATAACCTCCACTTGCTGTCTTTCAACTCTTCCCAGCCATAGCGATTCATCATCTGTAATCAAACGTATTTGGAAAAATGAACTCTCTAATAAAAGTCACATGGGAATAAACAATCCGCTGAAAAATAGTTTTGTGGGTGCAATAAATGTACTCTTCTGATCCAAGCAACACACAGTAGCTTAATGTCAAATTGCTGATTAAGCAAATAAAACTCGAGTCTAATACATACACAAAAGAGAAGAAATAAACTTCTTGACACCCTTTGAAATACTATTAAGTGAAACTATTAGATATTTTCATTCTTTTAACTCACTTTTCGGACACAGCTCTTAAACATTTCTCATACTCAAGTAACTTGTGTGCTCTCTCTTCTCCCCTACCCCCCCAGGTTTTTTTAGGGTTCACAGCAATTTCTGATTGGTCCATTACATGCAATCAGTCATGTCCATAATAACATTTGATTAGTTAGAAGTTTCCAGAACAAAGAAAACTAATTAACATGCAATGTATATTTTCAAACATACACAATTTAAAAAATGACACATAAAAAAAAAAATTTTAAAAAAATCCCAAAACACATTTTAAAACAAAACACATCGGATCAAAATAAAGTTGAAAATACTGAGCGGGCTACATATGTCTTTCTGTCATTCAGAGAAAAAGAAAGGGCAGAAACAAAGGTGCAACCCAGCCTTGACTGCAGCATGATTCAAACCTAGAGTAACATCTAATAATATACACACACCAAGTAAGAGAAAGAGTGACAGAGAGAGACATGGAGGGGGGTGATGCCAGTATCTATTCTTACCATGCCTTTTCTGTTCTCTACCACTGTGATCATGAGTATTATGTTACAACACCAAGAGTCATTAAAGGTTTAAACTAGGGATGTGCATGAATAATCAACTAAACGAGTAATGGTTCTTCACCAGCTAGTCGACTTTTAAAAAAAACTACTAAAATAATCGCAAATTGATTTTATTTTGCGCATTTGGCTGCCATGGGCAATGGTGAATTATACTTTACTTTCCCTCTGAATCTCTCACCGAATTTTGTAGTTACAATTGAGTCCACTGGGAGCATTTGTTGATGGCATCTGTGGCCAAGTGTGAAGTCAAGTGTGGCAATACTTTTAATATTTTGATTCTTAATGAATTACACTGTATTTGTATTCAGTTTTTGTTGGAGTCATGACTGCCATCGGATGAGAATGCGAAGTGGTATGAGAAACTCTAAAGCTTATCAGACCAGTATGTGTGTGTGTGCAGGGGTTAAATTGGGATTTCGGAGGTGGGGGAACTCTAAAATCGGGTGAGCGTTAAATCTCTTAATACAGACAGAGCTCATTTTATAAAAAAGCCAACTTTGACCATGTCGTTTCTGAATAATAACATGTGAAATGATAAAAATACAAGCCTTTATGTTTACTCAGAGTGTATATAAATATATATATATATATATATATATATATATATATATATATATATATATATATATATATATATATATATATACACACTGTATATATATGCATTACCCTAATGCTTTTAGGGTAGTTTCTACGTAAGCTCCGGGTGAGTGCAAATGATTTTGCTGTTATTTTTGAAACTTTTTTCCATTTTTATTAATGCATATTGTTCATTTAATTTCAAATTTGTTATTTTTAACTTGCATTTTAATTTACAAGCAATTGATTACACTTTTGTGTGTGTGTGTGTGTGTGTGTGTGTGTGTGTGTGTGTAAGAGTACCTGACTACAAAATAACTCAATAATGCCCATCCCTAGTGTAAACAAGTATACTCAGATATGCTTGTTTCCTAGATTCTAGTATTTTTAAAGTGTTTAAGCTCTCTAAGTTCTTTAATGTTTATGGTAGAGGTAGACTAGTGTTTAAAGCTTTGGGCTAGTAATGCAAATACCTTTGGTTTGATCCCAGATGTGAGTGACTCATGCTTGGAGACTTACCAAACGATTGTTTTCCCGATTGTGCCCTTTAGCAAGAGTTCAATCCTGGTTTGCTCTAGGGTGACTGTCTATATAATTAGTGTCTTGCAAATCACTTTGAATAAAAGGGTCTACTAAATGAGTAATCAAATTGTCATTTGTATACTTTCTGTGAAAGGCTTTTTTTTTCACATTGTGCATTTTCATAATAACAAACTTCAAAGTTTTGCTTAACCTCAGTATTCTTTATTTGTGCTTTGTGGAAAAGGGATTATTGAAAGGACAAAAAAAAAAAAAAAAAAAAAAAAAAAAAAAAGGTGCTGCTGTACAGTTACCATTTAAATTCTACAGTTTGAGAGAATGTTATATTTGGTCAATGTCTCAAATTTGATTAGTGACCACAAAATTGTGCAGAATCTTGTGTATTTCTTCTTCATTTGATATCATAGCTTTTATTTGTTTTAATAGTTTTAAAAATCCACTATTTATAGGTTATTTATTAAATGTAAGCAAATTTGTGTCATTGTCCATGTTAACTCCTTTGTACAAAAGGTCAAATTTTTTTGCTTTCAAATGCATGCTGTCATGCAAGCAAAAGGGGGGTATAACAAATACTAAGACAATATGAAATTAATGTACATTGTTCAACCTTTTACTTAGTCATGGTGATAAAACAATTAGTAAATTATAAAACAGTGCAAAATGGAAGCATTTTCACTAGTGGACTCAAACTTGCAACCCACTGTATGTATGAGAGAGCTCTCTCGCTGAATGTGTGTTTGCATGTTTGCAAATGTTTGTGTGTATGTCTGTTAAACGGGTGACTCTGAAAGAGAGTGTGAAGGTGAGCCAATTTAAAAGCTTAAGAGCCACAACCTCTCATAGAGCAAGAGACAAAGCACAGAGACTGTCCTAACAAAGTGTATATACACACACAAGTTAAATGGCCCTTTGGACAGAGCGCAGTCCTGCTCTGAGCAGCCGTACCCTTTGGTGAGCTTTGGGCAGATGCCGTTCCAAAATGGGTGCATTCCAGAACTGAGGCAGAGAACACTGACAAGTGAGGAATTACAACTGAATTGATCATCCATGTCTTCTTTTTACTGATCCTGGATCAGGCTATGAGTTAGTAGATAGTAGAGACAGACTGAAAGAAAACTGGACTGATCTTCCTTCATAATAAAATCTGCTTAAACTAGCCCAAGCTGGTATGCTAGTCTTGGTTCATCTCCTAACCTTGTCAAGCTAGTCTTTTTGCTGGTTTTAGAGGTGGTTTAGACACTTGTCAGCCAATCAGGCTGGCAGACCAACTTAAACCAGTTAAAACCATCTTAAACCACCTAAGAACAGCATGCCCGCTTTGACTTTTTTTTTTTCAGCGAGGCTCTAAACCATAGGTGAATTATGGACCGGGCCAATGGGGCCATTGCCCAGGGGCCCTTGACTACCAGGGACCCGAGGGCCAGAACAGTGGGCGGTCCATCTTCTGTCTGCTGACCGGGGAAGCCCAGATCGTGGCACAACTGGTTGCCAACCTCCTGGACTACTCAGTGCTGAAGTAGTTGTGACCTGCCCGAGACCCAAGACCAAAAAGGAGGTGAGACAGTTCGTGGGGCTGGCTGGCTATTATCGAAGGTTTGTACCTAATTATTCGGACATCACCAGCCCGCTGACTGATCTCACTAAAAAGGGAGCTCCAGACCCAGTCCAGTGGACAGAGCTGTGCCAACAAGCATTCATGCAGGTAAAAGCTGCACTTTGTGGTGGGCCGCTTCTGCACTCTCCTGACTTCTCTCTCCCTCTTGTTTTGCAGATGGACGCATTGGAACAGGGGGCTGGGTGCTGTACTGTCCAAAGTGGTACACGAAGTACAGCAACATAGAGAAGGAGTGCTTGGCCATCAAGTGGGCAGTCCTCACTCTCTGCTACTATTTGTTGGGATGAGCATTCACCCTCTGTTTGGACCATGCCCTGCTCCAATGGCTCCACTGCATGAAGGATGTCTACGCCCGGATCACCTGTTGGTATCTGGCAATCCAGCCATTTAAGTTCGAGGTGGTCCACAGGCCGGGCGCGCAGATGGCAGTTCCCCTGGCCTGAGTCGGGCGGTGGGGGTATGTTGAGGTGAGGGCTTGGTCGAGCATTCGTCTGGAGAGAGAGGAAGCAGTAAGGGTTTTACCTGAGATTAATTGCTGGTAGTTACTGTTTCTATGTTCGCAGTGAAAGACAGAGGAAATAAAAAGGGGCCAGACCTCAGAGCGAGAGAGAGAACCCAGCTGACAAGTCGTGTGTATTGGCCGCTGCCATTCCCAGAGCATTTGAGTGTTTATATATGAAGCTTTACCTTTACACTGTCAAGCGAACGTGTTTTGTGTTATTAATAAATGTACCTTTGAGTTGGATTTGCTGTCTCCCGCTTCCTCATTTCTCAAACCTGTTACACCTACATTACAAAAAATAACTTGGCTTAGGTGGTTGGGGAAAAAGAAAATTATCACTTCTGGATGGAACGCACCCCGTCATTCAGATGAGTCAGAAAACATATTGCAGCACGAGCCAAAATTGCCTGAACTCTTTGCCAAGTTTCACCAAACCCATGCGTAGATGCTGTAGGAGTCTATTTGTTAAATTCTTCAATATTTAAAATGTTTTATGAAGTTAAAATAATTCATAATGTTTTATTGCCCCTTTAAATATATGCACATTTACATAATTATCACACATTTTGTTACATGCTTGATTTTTGTATCATAATTGTTTATATTTACATTGAGTTTACATTATGTATAACAAATGTTAAAATGGTACTGTGAACAGTGGCAGTTCAGCGGACATGTTTTGGTTGAGCGGATTCTTTACCACATCCATGCTGTGTTTGAATTAATCTGACTGTAAATAACTGTGGCAGCAGGGGTGTGGTCAAGCATCTCTCCAGAGAGAGAGAAAGCGGTAAGGGTGCTTACACCTGAGCTAGATTATGTCTAACACCTGTCTCTAATTTCAGTGAGCACGGGGTGGGGGGGAGCGGCATAAAAGAGCCACACCGCCAGCAGACAGGGAGAGAGAGACTGGCACAAGGAAGGCCATGGTGCTACAGAAGCTGTTATGATTATTGTGTTATGAAGTTAAAGTGTTAAGTAACTATTTGTCTGTGAAGCTGATGTGTTTAAATAACTCCGTGCCTAAGAGACTGTTGAGTTTATAAACCTGTAAGCATCAAGGTGGCCAAATTAAATGCTTACCTGAACCTGGAAACCTCGCTTCCCTGTTATCCTTTCCACTGAACAGTGCTACAATAAAAAAAACAGGCATTAAAATAGACTTAAATCAATGAAATAGATTGTGTAGAGATAAAAACTTTAAAAGATAATTAGACCAGGGGGCCCTTAAAGAAAATTGGCCCCGGGGACCTTGCTAGTCATAATCCGCCCCTGCTCAAAACAGAACAGACTGTTTTTGTGAATTTAAAGTAGCGTAATGACAAGCATGCTGAGGACCAGACTGAACTGCGCTGTAAAAATGTCAGTTTCAAGAATGCACATTATATTTATTTGCTTACTAATGTTAAACGTTCCTTTGTTGATCCAGCAGTTAATTGTCATAGCATTATGTATGGCACCATTACATAGCCCATAGACACACAAATTCATGTCACAAACAGCTTTCTGATAATCGCCATAAATCTCAGCTACACTGGCACAGATCAAAGCATTTCAGTGGACAAAAATGCCACCCTGACTTATGAAGGTGATAATCAGGTGAAATAGGGAGAGAGAGAGAAGGACGGAGAGAGAAAATATCTCTCTCTTACTGCATTCTCCCTTCAACTGTAAATTGAATCAATAATGCTATGCTGTATTGTATCCACTTTTCTCTCTCTCTCTCTCTCTCTCTCTCTCTCTTTCTGCATTTTAAAGGACTCTTACAGTGTATTTGAGATATGGAGAATAGCACAGTGTAGTGTGACAGGGCTTAATCAATAAAGACAGCCAAATATAGACTGGTCTTTTGTAACAGCAAAAAAAAAAAAAAACACAACAAAAAAAACAATAATAATAATAACAATAATTTTCAATGAACGTCCCATTTAGAGTACACTACAGGAATGTTGATGTACAGTAAGCTGTGTGGCATTGACAGTGTGTGTGTGTATCACTGCAGTGTGTATGATATTTGAGCACGTATCGCTCAGATCTGACAGATGATGGTTTGTAATGGTATAAATCATAGGGTAGTAAATGGCAGTTTCAGCAGCCTGTGTGTGTGTGTGTGTGTGTGTGTGTGTGTGTGTGTGTGAGTGAGTGAGAGAAAGACAGCTGCTGTAATGCATAAGGAGGCATCTCTGCCTCTCTGGTTTCTTCAGGGCAGCATATGTCTGTCCCTCCTAAACCCCACAGACTTCCAGTTCACCACAATCCCTCCATCTATATCTGTATCTATATAGCCAACACGCTTCTCTTGAACCTCCACCTCAGCCACCTGTCATGGCTAATGT
Source organism: Myxocyprinus asiaticus (assembly GCF_019703515.2). Taxonomy (NCBI): domain Eukaryota; kingdom Metazoa; phylum Chordata; class Actinopteri; order Cypriniformes; family Catostomidae; genus Myxocyprinus; species Myxocyprinus asiaticus. Next base: position 16,132,239 of record NC_059371.1, on the reverse strand, counting down.
TTCAACTGAATCGAGAGTCAAATGAAGGTGTTATTCATAACTTAAATAAATCACATGCAAATAAATAAATGCGGTCTATAAGAGACTTACTCCTAGTTTGGGTGTCCATGAACTGAATGTGTGTTGCATCAGGCGCTTCAATAATAGACAATTCCATTGATTATAGGGTTGGTAATCGAGAACCGGTTCTTGTTTAAAACTTGTTCCATTTTTTTTTTAACTATGGGAACAATATGATTTTCTTGACTTTTGGTGTCGTTAATGGTTCTGGAACATGCCAAGACTCTTTTTAGCCAGTTCTTTTTAGTGACTCAAAAACATCCTGGTTACTTTCGTAACCTCCATTCCCTGATGGAGGGAGCCCCAAACACCTCTGGTCTTTGAGAAAAGGCCAATGGGAATTGGCGAGTGGAATTTGCATGCCACTCCCCCGGACATACGGGCATAAAAGGAGCTGGCTTGCAACCACTCATTCAAGTTTTGTGCTGAGGAGCAAGGTCCCGGCCATTTCAGCGGGTAGTTCAGTGTTGTGGAAAGAGCGACACAACGTCTCATTCCTTCCATCATACACTTGACGTTGTGTCAATGTAGTGACACTAGGGGTCCCTATACAAAACGGCACAACTAGCTGAACTGTGTTACGTGAACTGGCGGTGCAAGACGGGCAGACCATTGTGTGCCTCGTAGCCAGCGCACCCGGCCGTCACGTAACCTCCCCCAATGCTCTTACTAACGTCGTACAGTCCCCTGCATCTCAGGGACAAGTCGACTGCCCAAAAAATGGGGACAAGTTGCCCCAGCCGTGGCCCCTTCTCCTTCTCCCCAAAAGGAAAAATCGTTCAGCTGAGGGCCATGTAGCATCCGCATTGGGGGTGGGGGTGTCACTCCCAAAGGGAAGACACCTCGGAGAACACACCCTGCCTGAGGAGGAGGAAATTGTGTGGAAACACGTCACATGGTCTTACCGAGCCTTGTCGGCAGTGTCTCATGTGGAGAAGTCCCCATGGTAAGTCCTACCCAGGGGGGGAGGAGCTCTAAAAACACGGTGACCGGGGAAGAGGGGCCTCTGCCCAAGGAAGATGCGGGTTCACCAACAGGGGAACTGTCTCACGGAAGATACATCACACTGGGTCACATATGGGCAACCAGTGCATGTGGAGCACCTACCCCAGTACAGGGCCAAGTTAGCACACGTACTGGGCCGGCAACGAGTTTCTCTGCAAACTCGCCTGCCACAGGGTTAAGGAAGAAGAACATCCAGGGTGCATGACTTCGTGAACATGACAGGGGGTAAAAAGCACACGTCTTCACCTCCAGGAGGGGAAAGACGCTATACGCAAGTGGTACACCCAGCTAAATATCCCGTAACTTACCTGCTCATACCTGACAACACACGGGACGAGACTGGCTCAACCCGGAGATTGTAGAACCTTGCAAATGTATTAGGTGTTGCCCAGCCTGCTGCTCTGCAGATGTCTGCTAAAGAGGCACCATTGGTCAGAGCCCAGGAGGCCGCCACACTCCTAGTAGAGTGTGCTCATAGCCCCAAGGGGGGCGGCACGTCCTGGGCATGATATGCCAAAGCGATGGCGTCAATGACCCAGTGGGCGATCCTCTGTTTGAAGACAGTGCTCCCTTTCCGCTGTCCTCCAAAGCAGACAAAGAGCTGCTCAGAGCATCTAAAGCTCTGCACGTGATCCAAATAAATATGCAAAGCATGCACCGGACACAACAACGACAAGGCTGTGTCTGCCTCCTCCTGGGGCAGTGCTTGCAGGTTGACTACCTGATCCAGAAACGGGGTCATGGGAACCTTGGGAACATAGCCCGGTTGGGGTCTCAGTACCACGTGAGAGTATCCCGGACCGAACTCCAGGCAAAACCGCAGGAAAGGGCCTGTGTCGAGGTTTAACCAAGACGTGGAAATACGCGTCCTTCAGGTCTACCACCATGAACCAATCGCTCGCTAAAATGCATTTTTGTGTCAGCATCTTGAATGGGAGTCTGTGCAAGGCCCAGTTCAGTACTCGCAGGTCCAAGATTGGCCACAACCCACCGCCTTTCTTTGGTACGACGAAGTAGGGGCTGTAAAACCCCTTCTTCATCTTGGCAGGAGGGACCGGCTCTATCGCGTCCTTCCGTAGAAGGGATGCAATCTCCGCCCACAAAGCGGTGATATTCTCGCCCATTACCGAGGTGAAGCGGACGCCGTTGAACCTGGGCGGACGCCTGGGGGATTGAATCATGTAGCCTAGTTGGACAGTCCTGGTCAGCCACCACAACAAGTTGGGGAGTGCAAGCCACGCCCCCAAGCTCCGGGCGAGGAGGACCAAGGGAACAATCACGTTGGACGTACTGGCAGGTGGGGCCTCGTGGTGAGGCGGAGCCTGAGGCGCCATGATGGGGGGGCTCGAGCCCCGAATTCGTGGCCGTGCTGAGTCTGGGTACATTGAAGCACTTACCTGGCTCTGTATACCCACCATAGGACCGGTCCGGGATGGGGAAGGAGGGAAATCGTTCTCGTGGGCCTGTCGCGACCGTCCTGGCCTGCCATAAGGTGCAGTGCCCGGCGGTCGTGATAACGATGGCCGTGGACACCGAATGTGTGATCCAGGAAGTGAGGAAACCACTCTTTTCTTGAAAATGTGGGTTTCGCAGTCCTTTGGGCGTGCAGCGAAATCATAAGAAAAGTAAAACAAGGACTCTCCTCCCGGCCCTCCATCGGGGGATGGAGTGGTCTGTTTACCAGCTCCAGGTCTGTAGTGGGTTTCTGTCTCCCTAGGTCGCCCGTCTCAGGGGTTCTTTGAAGCCATCCTCGGGTTTGGTGAGACAGTGGCATCTGCTTCCTGCGGGTGGCTCTACGCCGGGGCCGGCCTCCTGGGGTGGGCTGTGGCAGAGCCGGTGTTGCTGCTGCAGCAGGGCACCCTTGGAGACGAGTAGACATGGTGCGGGATCTTGATCCATGCCATGGCAGGATGTGCTACCCTCGTGCAGTTCTCTCAGCGCCTTGGCTTGGTGCAATTGCAGGAGAGCCATGACATGCAGGGCAGAGGCGGCCTGTCCAGTGGCACCGTAGGCCTTAGTCGCCAGTGACGACGTAAACCTACAGGCCCTGGACGGGAGTCTAGGTCGGTTCTGCCAGGTTGCGGTGTTTTGCGGGCACAAGTGCACCGCAACTGCCTTGTCCACCTAGGGAATCACTGAGTAACCCCTGGCAGCCCCACCATCGAGGGTAGTGAGAGTGGAGGAGCCCATAATTTGGGTCCAGGCAGTGAAAGGTGCCCGCCACGATCTCGTAAGCTCATCATGCACCTCCGGGAAGAAAGGAACCGGGGCACAGCACGGCCGTGAGCAGCGCACTGAGCCCAGGAACCAATCGTCGAGCCGCGAGGGTTCAGGGGAGAGTGGAGGGCTCCACTCCAGCCCGACGCTTGCAGCCACCCGGGCAAGCATGGCTGCCAGCTCTGTGATGGCCTGCGACTGGGTGACCACACCCGAAGGTGGGAGCCCAGGCCGAGTCCTCGGCGTCAGACTGGACAAGCCCGCTCTCCGATGCTGCGATCGACAGCTCATCCTCTTCGCGAACCCCGAATGAGACTGCGAACTCGCCCTGAGATGAGCCAGCGGTCTCATCCCAGAACTTGACCGGGGCGAACGAGCGTTCTGGGGAATGGGAGGTCCGTGGGGGCATACCCGGCGAAGCGGCTCCCATTGGGGTCCCCAAATCGGCACCAGTGCTAACCGACACGGCCTCAAACCTGTAGGTAGATGGACCGTGGCGGGGAGCCACTGGGGTGGCTTTCCCTCTGAGGAAGGAAAGCCGTGACCACAACATTGCCATGGTCATGCTCTCGCAGTGAGGACATGACCCGTCCATGAACGCTGTCTCTGCATGGGCAGCGCCCAAGCACGTAAGACAGCGATCATGGCCTTCGGAAGCAGAGAGGTAATGACCGCAACCTGGAATTATACACAAACGGAAAGTCATCTTTAAAAAGACGCTCTCCGTCAGTGCCACTCTTTTAGTAGGAAAATATACTCTTTTATTAGGAAGAATATACTCTTTTAGCTGCTTAAGCGCCCAGGGGGGTTCTTTGCACACCACCGGTGCAAGAGGGGGAGAAACCGCTATAATGCTCCATAAATCCAACAGCTTTCGAGGTGAATGGATCAGCGGAGGAATTCAGTGGAGGAATTCAGCTCGCTAAAACAACCGCTCGGCTCCGAAGAAAAAATCTGAATGAGTAGTTGCAAGCCAGCTCCTTTTATACCCGTATGTCCGGGGGAGTGGCATGCAAATTCCACTCGCCAATTCCCATTGGCCTTTTCTCAAAGATCAGAGGTGTTTGGGGCTCCCAAGGGCGACCCCTAGTGTCACTACATCGACACAACATCGAGTGAGTGACAGATAGGGAACATACAGCTTAACTAGTACCCTAACCTTTTTTGGACTCAAGATGGCGCCGAGTATGGCCGCTGCGTTGCGAGCTCCGACACAACATAGTAGTGTTTTGTTTGTTTTGTTCACAATTCTTATGTTTTTTGTCTTGGATGTTGTCTGCAAACACTTTTGGACATTGGTTCAGCAATTTCACACCGTAAACCAGACTTCAAATTCCTCAATGCCGACCAGCTGTTTACAAACACACAAGCGGAGCCCTTTGTCTGGGCAGTCCGGATGCGGAAACGCAAAAGGAAAAGGGGAAACAGAGCTGGCGTTCTCATCAGAGTAAGATGAGTGCAAATCGACCCCCGCTACCCACTATTCTACTGGCAAATGTTCAGTCTCTGGATAACAAGCTCTGCGAGCTGAAAGCGCAGATCTTTTTCCAACGAGAGACGAGGGACTGCTGCATTAAATGCCTTACGGAAACTTGAATGTCTGCGGAGATTCCAGACTCAGCCATTGAACCCGCGGGGTTCTCCGTGCACCGAGCAAATCCTGGTGTGATCAGAGGAACGTTCATTCTATCAAGTCTTTCTGCTCTCCTGATATGGAAATTCTCATGCTTCTGTGTCGATCATTCTGGCTACCGAGGGAATTCACAGCGGTCATTATCACAGCTGTGTACATTCCCCCACAGGCCGACACAGACCGGGCACTCAAGCAACTGTATGGGATTATAAGTGAGCAGGAAACCGCGCACCCTGAGGCTGCATTCATTGTGAACGGGGACTTTAATAAAGCCAGTTTCAAATCAGTCACACCAAAATACCACCAGCACATTAGTTTCAACACACGAGGGGACCGGGTTTTGGACCATTGCTACTCTCCCTTCCGGGATGGCTACAAATCCCTCCCCCGCCCACCATTTGGAAAATCGGACCACTCTTCCATTCTGCTTCTGCCCGCTTACAGGCAGAAACTGAAACAGGAAGCACCCACCCTCAGAACGATCCAGTGCTGGTCGGACCAATCAGACTCTATGCTACAGGACTGTTTTGATCACACGGACTGGGAGATGTTCCGGTCCACCTCTGATGACGACATCGAGCTTTATGCTGATAGCGTAATGTGTTTCATCAGAAAGTGCGTAGAGGACGTCGTTCTGACCAGAACAATACAGATATATCCGAACCAGAAACCATGGATAAATAGCGATGTTCGCGCGGCACTTAATGTGCGGACCTCCGCTTTTAATTCCGGGAATGCGGAGGAGCATAAACAAGCCAGTTAAGCCAGTTCTATATCAGAACAGCAAAATGTCAGTACAGGAACAAGATTGAAGGACAGTTTAACACCACCAACTCTAGAAGCATGTGGCAGGGAATTAACATTATCATGGACTTTAAAGGGAATAAAAACTCCGCCATGAACACCGCTGCCTCTCTCCCGGATGAGCTAAATACTTTTTATGCTCGTTTTGAGGGAAATAACACCGCCCTCGCGGAGAGAGCTCTCGTGGCCGAAGCTACAGAGGTTAGTTCACTCTCCGTCTCTGTAATGGATGTAACCCGATCCTTCCGAAGGGTGAATATCCGCAAAGCCGCGGGCCCAGACGGCATTCCAGGCCACGTCATCAGAGCGTGCGCGAGCCAGCTGGCTGGTGTTTTTACGGACATTTTCAACCTTTCCCTCACTTTATCTGTAGTCCCCACATGCTTTAAAACATCCACCATTGTGCCTGTTCCAAAGCAATCAAAAATAATTTGCTTAAATGACTGGCATCCTGTTGCTCTGACCCCCATCATCAGCAAATGCTTTGAGAGACTAATCAGAGATTACATCTGCTCTGTGCTGCCTATCTCTCTTGACCCATTGCAGTTTGCTTACTGCAACAACCGCTCCACTGATGATGCAATCCACAGATGGCAATACTATGGTACTTTAATGTACATAATGGTATTTATTTAACTCCAATGTAGCCTATATGTGCAAAAACCATGTTAATGCAATGATACTTTCTTGTACTTTAAATACTTTCATGCACTGTTAATGTTTTGATACTCTTGTTTGGAAAATGTTTTCCTTGCGTTTTACAAAAACTGCACAAGTAGGTCTTGAACATAATAAAGACCCTTATCGCATGCAAACTATTGGATGCATTTGCAGGTCGTTTAAATTTATTGCATGTAAATATAAATTTCATCCCACATTCTTTTTGCTCTGTTCCAGTTATTCTGTTGTATAAGTGAGGGAGAAACCGTGGCAATTGTTTCAGTGCATGAGCTGTCCAAGTGATTTATCAACTGAATTTGATTCTAAACAGCTGACAGAAATACGATAGCCTACACAGAACACGATTGCTGAAAAACGGTCAAGGAGCATGTTTCTCATCATTATGAATAGGCTAACAAAAATGTATTGGGGATGCCACAGGGGTGCAATGGACTTTCTTGGGGAGGCTGAAACACCTGTAAGCCCCTCCTCTGTGGTGCCCATGTTCTGTATATTGGACCAAGTTCTTATTTTTTTAAGGGAAACGTGACATTTCTAGGTGAAATGCCCACAGAAAACAAGTTGTATATTTAGTTGTAAATGATATAATACATTCAACAGGATTGCATATTATTTTTACTGTACCTCCTAACCCAAACCCCCAACTCTAAACCTAACTGTCAGTGGAGGCAAATTTTTTAGAGTAAAATAATTTGAGTAAAAATGCAACCTCCAAATTGCATTCATGTAATGTTGGGGTCACAGACAAGAGTTGAAGATCAAAGTGCAGGTGTGGCAGGGCGGAGGGTGGGGCTGGGTCGTGATTCTACACACCCGGCTCCTAATCAGGCTGATTAGCCCGAGAAGGATAGAGCCCGACTGGAGACGGCAGTGCAACAGAGAGAGAGTTATGGACAGCTGTTCGACACCTGTGTGTATTTGTCTTTTTGTTTCTGTTTATAATGAAACTATTATTTATATTATTAAGCCGGTTCTTGCCTCCTCCTTTCCATTGATGTGTTACACTGGTTTTGAAACCCATGAAGGAGGAGGGATGCGCTGTAGTAGAGTCCTCGCCACTACCATCCTCCCCAATGGAGCAGCCACGGCCATCCGCCGGGGGACGGAGGAGCCCGGCCGCCTGAAAGCGGAGGAATGGCCGCCGACTGCAAGGGGAGTAGGGGCTCCTAACCGACTGCCTGGAGCGGTCAGGGGCGGAGGAGACCCCTACCAGCCGCTGAAACTCGGCGGGGTCTGAGACCGCCGACTGCAAGAAGGGGATGGGCTCCTGGCCGACCGCCTGGAGTGGGAGAACCACTGCCAGGGGCGGGAGAGACCCTTCCGTCCACCAAAAACGTGGTGGGGTATTCCGTCCGCCAGGGGGTGGAGGACTGCCTCCGATCCACCCGGGGAGGCACGGCTGTCGTCCATCAGAGGGTGGAGGAGTGGACGAGGACCAGGCTACGGCGTATCGGAGAACCGGCACGTGAATTTTTTTCTCTCGCTCTCTCCTCTCTCTCTCTCCTGCTGCTGCTCTGTGTTGGCCTTTTCCCTCTCTTTTTAAATGTTTTTGTTAATTTGGCACTATCGCCGTTACGGAGTGTAGGTGACAATTTTTTTGTTTGTTTCCCTCCCCTTGTCCCCTCCCCTGATCCAGGTAGATGAGGATGACCTGCCAGCAGACGGGACGGAAGGCACGCCCCCCAGGGAAAGAGAGGGGATGTACGTCATGCCGGGGGCTCCCTGGCCTGAGAGAACTGTAGCAGGGCGGAGGGCGGGGCCGGGTCGTGATTCTACACACCCGGCTCCTAATCAGGCTGATTATCCCGAGAGGGATAGAGGCCGACTGGAGACGGTAGTGCAACAGAGAGAGAGTTACGGACAGCTGTCCAACACTTGTGTGTGTTTGTCTTTTTGTTTCTGTTTATAATTAAACTATTATTTATATTATCAATTTATATCAAGGTTCTCGCCTCCTTTCCATTGATGTGATACAGCAGGCTTTTAGTGATCATAAAGTAATTCACAAGAACACAAGAAACTACAGAACACACCAACAAAACAGCCTAAACAGGACAAGAACAGACAAATACATCTTAAGGATGGTTCCTGACACCCAAAACAGAGTTCCAATTGGGACAGGGCAGGGCACTGAGGCAGAAGATAAGGAAACCGCAGGTGCTGGTAAAGCAAGAGGGATCTGGAGAGGTCAGAAACCATGGGGGATCAGGAGAAGGCAGAGACCATTGGCAGTCCAGGTGGGTGGCCTGGGGACTGGGGCAGACAAGGCGGGTGGCCAGGAGATGAGAGCAGGATGTCCGGGGACTCAGGCGGGGTCAAGGCGACTGGGGACACAAGTAGGGTCAAAGAGGCCAGAGGACGCAGAGGGTGAGGTCAGTGGCTCCGAACCATCGGTACCACCAAAGCTGGGACAATTGAGGCTGTGTCCACCGAGAAAGAGAGAGCTGCTGGCCTCATGTGAAATGTAAAAATATCCAATGTGACTTTAATGTATTTCCTCCACATCAGGTTTCCAGAGTCACTGTCAACATTGTCATAATAATTTAAACCAATCCAAAAACACTTGATAAGGCTAGCATCATCCCACCCATAAATTTGGCTGAATACTCAGCCACAGAGAGCCTGGCTTGGTTAAGTTCACAAAATGTTGGTGCTAAATCCATTGTATTGGTTCTTCTTTAATGTTGGGGTCACAGACGAGAGTGAGGATCAACGTGCAGTTTTTTAATAATCATAAAGTAATCCACAAGAATCTACAGAGCATACCAACAAAACAACCTAAACAGAACAAGAGCCGATAAAGACAATGAGAACATGAGGGCATTCAATACAAGTACACAAGCGGGAAACACAGAGAACAGGGACAACAATAGCACTTTACAAGAATTTTAAAACAACAGACATGACAAAACAAAAGTCCAAAGACACAAACACTGTTGATTTTGTTACAACTCACCATTGTTTATGTGAACGCAATTGCTTCTTGGTTTCCATGGCACCAGAACCTGTGCCTTAAAAGTAGCGCCTGTAATGAGGCAGACGTGGAATGAGGATCTAAATGCAGCTTTTAATGGAAACCAAAAATAACAATGTAACTATTTAGAAATGAAACAAAAACATGGGAAACCAAGCATAGAACATGACAACACATGTGAAGACTGACAAAGAAACCAGGGGAAACAAGGGCTTAAATACACATGGGCAAACATGGAAATGAGGAACACCTGGGGAAAACAATCAGGGGAAAACCAATCATAAAATTAAACCACAAAAGGAATACAAACTAACAGGAAACAGGAACTAAACAAGAATTTCAACATAAAAGTCAACACAAAAACAGGGAATATGTGACAGTGCCACAGGGAAAGGTGAACACATTTGATGCAAAAATAACTAATTGGGGATTGTGCTTGTCAGTAAGTCAGCAGAATTCAATTTCAGATTACATGAACATCCAGAAGCAACATGTCAGTTTCTCATTTGATCCTGTTTTTTTTTTTTTTGTTTTTTTTTTGTTTTGTTTTGTTTTGTTTTTTTCATGCAATATATAAATCACAAATATTTCAATATATTATAGATGATATTTGTGAGGGCTCTCACAAAAGGAATCAACTTTTTTTTTTTTTTTCTTACTGTGCACATTCTTGTGGTGCCATCAGCCAATGCATTTTTACCTGGGGCTCAAAATTGATAAGTCACATGACATTTACGGCTCAGGTTATTTCTAGCTAACTACTAACTACTAGCAACCACCAGTACAGTGACTTTGTGACCTCAAGCAATTTAAATACTGTGAGTGTGAACATTTCTTAGTTTAATGCAGTGAATGGCAGACAGGTAAAACTAGGGTGTCATGTCTATCTGTGTGTACTGTAGAGGTGTGTGTGTTTAGTCTGTGGGTTTTCACATAAAACTGTAGCAGAAGAGAGATTGAGAACAGAAGAGTGTGGGGTTGGGGGGGGGGGGGGGGTGATAAAAGAAAAATTAATAAAAGTGGAGCCCTAATCCTGTGATGAATCTCTGTGTGTTTTTGCAGTGGCAGATTTGATTTATCACCAACATTTTATTCAAGGTCCCAGAATTAGTGGGACGCAGCACAAGATAGAAACCACAGACAAATTAGAGAAACAGACCAAATAGAGAGAGAGAAATGGTAAGCAAAAGAGGGGAAAAAGACAGCAAGATTTGCTGATATTGAGCAAATGGAATTTTCTTTTCTTTATATATATATATATATATATATTTCCATTTTATTTCTGTTCTTAAATCTCAGGTGCCTTGATTTACCAATATGATTAAAGATCTAGTGTAGAGCTGAGAGCTCTGCTGTGGAGAAGGGAGCAGGGCGGAAGAGCGTTTTCAGAATGATGCTCTCTTATGACACTTCCTGGAGATGAGAGCCCCTGTAGATCTGAGAAAATTAGCACAATTCATCTTTGAGATCATGGCCAAGGGTACAGACAGGTAAAGTGAGATGGAAGAATGTGAAAAAGGCTTACAATGTCCAAAACTGACTGTATCTGGAGAGTTTACTGTAGTCTAGGCATGGAGATGAGTCAGAGAGGAAAGCCGGGCAGTGAGACTCTGCTAGTGTGTGTGTTTGAGCCTTTGGCTTTTTCTTGGAGCTGCAGAACAAAGAATGGTTAGATTTCCCTTGTGATGTGTTTCTGCACACAGGATCCTACAGAATTTCTCTGTTTCTTTATGATTTATCTTCTTTAACCCAGACAGCTGTAAACTTTTGATTCACAGATTTTCAAGCATGCTGCTTAAAGTGTGTGTGTTTGTGAATGCTACTGTGAATATGTCCGATATTATGTTAGATACATCAGACCTCTAAAGCAGCATACACACATGCAGCGGCTTCCAGTGACAAAGCGGCCTCCTCTCATTCATTTTCAATGAGAGCTGGCGACTTCCGGTAACAGTGACCTCTGGCGACTAGATGTGGTCATGGCGAGTGACACGACAATGTTTGAGAAAGTTTTAACTTGATGCAAATGAGGAGCGACTTTTGGGAGCGACAACCAATAGGAGTGAAGACTGTCAGTGGAGCTCACATCATCAATTGCAAGCAAGACAGAGAAGTTAAAGTTTCTGTGAGTGATCTCACTGTTCTACTGTATATGATTCGTCTGTAACCACATACATGGATATAATAAAAAATGAGTGGAAAAGAAATTGTCGGCAGTCTGAATAAGTTTGATTCGTACATTGATAGTTTGTTCATCTTATTAATGTTATGATGCATTGAGCACTGCTGAAGTTCATATAAAAACACTCTCCCCTGCAGAATGTGCATTTTTAGGGACAAGAAAATGGATTCCTTCTTAAATTACAATGAAATCGTAGTTTTACTAACAAAATGCCTAATCTATGATCATGTTTTCAAAAGACATGGCCAGACGTGAAGTCCACCAATAACGTTAGAGCAACAGCAGTAGAAACGTCCACTAGCGACTTCACAGTACAGAGACTAGCGACATCAAGTGATAACGTCACTGCATGTGTGTACGAGGCTTAAGGATTTGTTTACACTGCACATAAAGCCAATTTGTTTTTCAAATCTGATCATTTTGCAAGAGATGAAATCAGATCCATTTGGTCAGAAATTATAGTCAATATTTTGTATATATACATGAGATGCCTTGGCACAAGATTTAGGAGAGAAGCTGTCATTGTGGAAAAATTATGGAAAACTTAAAATTTTGCCTTTGCTCGTGTCCATCTTGACAACTTGAGCGATGAGCGAAACTCATCAGACAGTTTAGGCATCAGAGGCATTACAATATTTGCAGTACATATTCTTGCTGAGCTGTTTCTGAAACCCGGAGTAAAAATGACTGAATTCAGACACTACTGTACATTGTGTATGATATTACAAACATGTTTCATCCTGAATGATGTAAAAACGGCTTGAACTTCGAGCTGACTGTTCAGACTGTAACACATTCCCGAACATCAGATTATAATTGGATTTCAAACCACTTACGGATGTGTTTTGAATCAGGTTTGTAACAGATTTCATGTGTTTTCATGTGATTTTTGCTGCCTTTCTACATAAACCTTACATCTATAGGTCTTTTCCCAATTTCATAATAAAGATATTTCTAAACCTCTGTACATCAGACAAGGTACTTTGAAAATCTGTATACTTAATGAAAAAAAAAAAACCTCAAGAAAATATCTTGTATTTAGAAAATTTCAAGGCAGGATCAACATCACACTTGCAGTATACAATAATTGCTGTGTCCTACTGTATTTTGAAAATTAACAAATTAGAAGAAATGATTGTTTGCTCACCTTGTAAGTGCAGTAGCAGATGGAGATTAAACAGTTCGTTTACTTTGCTCTGATATATGTGATTCTGATTAGCCAGATTCACCTATCACTGCATAAAAGTGCATACTCCATTGTAAAAGGATCTTAGTTTGGGGCAATGGAGGAGTCAGGAGACAACAAAGCAGGTTCAAGGTCAGTCCTTTTATTCTCACACATACACAATCGACGGTAACCGTCGATAATTAAGCAAATGGTTTTAACTAAATGAAAGCGCTCTAAACAGTCCACACTCTCTCTGTGCCATCATGCTTTCTGGACGCTCTCTCTCCTCCTCTGATGCTTTGGTGTGCCTTTTAAGTCTCCCTCCACCATCACTATAATGAGAGACAAGTGTTAGAGATAATTATGAGCCAGGTGATGAACATTACCACTCTCCCGCAGACTGACACATGACCACGCCCCCATGCCACATCCATTTCCTATAAAAACAAACCTTATGTAACATTGTAAATCTGTGACTGCATGAATTGAACAGAAAACTTCAGAAATGAAGAGTATTGTTAGTTCAGGCAGGTCACATGAGTCACGCTTGCAAGCAGCTGACGCTCAGCTGATTATGATGTCTACCAATACAATTCAGACGCTCATCAAAGTGGGTTTTTTTAAGTCCTCCATTTATATGCAATGCCTTAGCTGCCCTTCCATTGCATGGAAGCAAGCTTCACATAGGCTGTTGTTGGGCCTCATGTATTCAGATAGAAGACAAAGGCAGGCCTAACACAGTCGTAAAACCTAACTCAGGCCCACATACCAAGTCATAAATCTTACTGATAAAAACTGCGGCAAAATCAAACAAAGGGAGTCCAAAACAGACTACAAATCCCATGAAGCCTTGCTCACTAAAGGATTGAACTCTCAACTCCTATTGGATAAGGCACACAACAGAACATCCCTCAACCATGACATCATCAGGAGTAGAAATACCTCTGAAATGCTTCTGGGATTTGCTTCCAGCAACTTTGCTCGCCGTACGTAGATGCAGCTCATCGCTGCTCTCAGGTGCAGCCTCGTGGCACAAGGAAGTAACGTCCGACTTGAAACTGTGCCCATACAATCCCCATCTCGCTGGACGAGTTGAGATTACTCTGTGTTCCACCAAACACTCTAACGGATCCGGAGGAGACCGCCGAGCAATCCGCATCTTCATCCGTTTTCCTGCAGAAGTGAAGAGATTAAAGATTTCTCTTCCATCTTCAATCAAGTCAACATCGCTGATTTCTCCGCCAGCCCGCCGAGAATCAGCAGCCGTACTGCCCACTGACAGAGCGAGGAAACGGCCTCCCATCATCACCCAAGCCTCGAGGAACCGAGTCAGAGTTAAAGGACAGATGAACACACATTCTATGTCCTCATATGATTCAAGAGGTTTACGTCTGGGCAGAGATAGAATATTATAGTGTGTTATTCTTGTGTATCAGGGTTATTGGTTGTACAGTTTACGGACCACCGAGTCCGCTCATTGCGGCTAATACTCAAGGTATTTAATTATTATGAATGAGTGAATTATCTGTATTGTAGTCCAACCACGTTGGACTGTTGTTCATTTCTGCCATCGCGGGTGAGACAGGCACATTGAGTTTATCCATTAAAGAACCAAAGGCCGCGAGAGGGTTTACGAGCCATCCACCACGTCTCTGAGTGATAAACTAACAGCTGCTTTCTCTCCCACGATCGTGAAATAGGCTTTGGGGCTGTCACTTTATTTTCTCTCTCTCTCGTACTAACCACACACACACACACACACACAAACACAAACACGACCCCTCACAAACATTCTCGCACACATTTTTGGCTAGTAGATAGCTTCATGATAAAGCTCAGCTTTGTCCCTAAGCTATCGTACAAGCAGATACACGCGATAAACTGGTGGACACCATTGACTGGTTTCTCTCCGCCCACATTCGTGGCCATATTCTCTGGCCGGAAGTCTCGCGTGACATACTCTCCACGAGAGAGTCACGTCTGCCATTTTGTGTGCGTCCCTCCTTACACATACACACATACACACACACACACACACACACACACACACACACACACATACACACACACACACCTTATGTGTTATAGGATTGTTTTGATTTCCATATCATTCACCACAAAGAGAATTCTGTTATTTCAGCCTCAACATTCAAGTTTGCAATTTCGGGATTTAAAACTTGCTCTGCTAGCGTCCTGAACTTCGCATGATTACATCGACTCCCCCACCATCTGGACTGGAAAGGCCACAAACATCAGGAATCGTCTCAGTTCAACCACTGCACCATATCCAAAGATGAATCACCGTCGTATCCGAGCCTCACCTCTCCAAGACCCGCACTCCTCCAACGGCCTTGCCTGGCTACTGTGAGCCTTAAATCAGCACCTCTGGCCATTATCGATAACTGCTAAGTTGCCTTTCTCCCCATTTACGCGCTCATCTTTGCAGGTAATGTCAGTTTGGTTAAATAATTCTACTTTGCTCTATATGGCTTGCTCGTTATGTCACAATTTATTTGGTTACCTGCTTAGCCTTTGCAATCACAGATGTCTGTTGCTTGCTTCTGCATTTAATGAATATAGAATTGCTCACGCTGCTATAAGGGCCAGCATTGGATGAATAGCTATCAAAGACATGCTTAGGCCCATACAAAGTGCTTTTATGTATTCAATGTATTTTCATTAATCAGTCAGCTGCTATTACATATCAAGTGAATAACCAGAATAATTATGGGTCTTAATAGTCCAGCCACACTGGAAAACAGGAAGTGGTGCTTGATTTTATTTATCAGGTAATAGCAACCGCCTGTTGCTAAGCTAGTGTACAGTATATCTCTGCTGCTACACGGGTGTATGCTTCCCCCAGTAGGTTCCTCAGAGTTCATAATAGGAACGTGCTGCTCATTTTGATTCCTTTACAGGCAATGGCAACAAGTTAGTTCATGTCTCTGGTTGCCATTGCATGGGGTGTATGCTTCTCCCAAGAAGGTTTTTCAGTGTTTGAAAGAGGAACTTGCTGCCTGTTTTTCATTCATATCCGGGCATGGCAACATGCTTGTTGCCTTAAATTAGCTCATGCTTTGCTTTCATATACTCGGGAGTAAGCTTCCCCGATCATATCTGATCTAAAGAATTCCTTTTCTAACTTGTGCTCTGCTGTTACTACCTGGGGTGCATGCTTCCCCCAGCAGGATAGTATTTTCAGCGTTCCTCGTCATGAATAGATTATCACACTTAGATCTTAGATTCTAATCAGCTGTCCATATTCAGTTAAGTCAGTGGAAAGCATTGCCTGTTTGTTGGGATTTTTTGGCATATGTTTTCTTTTTTTTTTTTTTTTTTTTTTTGCTACACTAACTGCTCTGTCCATTCATGGCTGTATGGACGGGCGGAGAGTTTTCCCAGAAGAGAACCATACCACCAACACCAACAGATGCTTCATCACTAAGTCAGTAAATACTCTTTCAAGTATTCAAGTCTATTCATTTGATGTAAAAAAAAGATTTTTTCTTTGTATTCACCAGTAAAAATGATTTACATCTAACATTTACGTAGGCCAAGTTTTTAGTACCAAGCCACATTACACAATCCCCAATATCTAACTTTAAAGGAATAGTTCACCCAAAAATGGAAATTCTGTCATAATTTACTCACCCTTATATCGTTCCACACCCGTATTATTATTTTTTTCTGATGCTGAACACAAAAGATGTTTTAATGAATATCGGAGTCTGTCTTTTCAATGCAATGGCAGTGTATAGGGCCTCATTTTAAATCTCAAAAACCCAAAAGGACCCAAAAGTATCATGAAAGTAGTCCATGTTATTCGTGCATCATATTCCAAGTCTTCTGAAAAATAGTTTTTGGTGAGAATATTATGACATCATATTAATTTTTGGGTGAACTATTCCTTTAAACCCTCAAGCAGTGTAACGTCATGGTTACTGGTGTAACCTCCGTTCCCTGATGGAGGGAACGAGACGTTGGTGTCGATGTAGTGACACTAGGGGTCACTCTTGGGAGCCCGAGACAACTCTGGACTTTGATAAAAGGCCAATGAAAATTGGCGAGTGGTATTTGCATGCCACTCCCCCGAACATACGGGTATAAACGGAGCTTGTATGCAACCACTCATTCAGGTTTTACGCTGAGGAGCCGACATAAGGTCCGGCCATTTCAGCGGGTAGTTCAGCGTTGTGGCAGGAGGGACCAACGTCTCGTTCCCTCCATCAGGGAACGGAGGTTACACCAGTAACCATGACGTTCCCTATCTGTCACTCACTTGACGTTGGTGTCGATGTAGTGACACTAGGGGTCCCTATACAAAACGCCACAAGGCTGAACTGTGTTATGTGAACTGGCGGTGT
Organism: Myxocyprinus asiaticus; assembly: GCF_019703515.2. Taxonomy (NCBI): domain Eukaryota; kingdom Metazoa; phylum Chordata; class Actinopteri; order Cypriniformes; family Catostomidae; genus Myxocyprinus; species Myxocyprinus asiaticus. The sequence goes on along the minus strand of NC_059371.1, from coordinate 16,115,151 downwards.
GTGGTGGGCAGACTTGCTGTGTGCCTCATAGCCAGCACACCAGGTCGACATGTAACCTCCCCCAACACAGTTATGAGTGTCAAACGGCCCTTTTTGGGGACAAGTCGACTACCCAGAGATAGAGACAGGCTTAACCCAGTCGTGGCCTCTTTCCCCTTCTCTTTTTCCACTCCCTAAAAGAGAAGGGGGATTATCCGACTGGGCCGCCAGGTCTAGTTGGGGGGTGTCCCTCCCAAGGGGAGGACACCGCGGAGACCACACCTCGCTCCAAGAGAGGGGGGGATATTTAAGTGGAAGAATACATCACATGGTCTTTCCAACCATGTGGAGAGCCTTCAAGATAGATCCTGCCCAATGGGAGAGGAGTTACTACAACATGGAGACTGGGACACAGGGGCTCTGCCCAACGAAGACGCAGTTTGCCAGCAGGGAAATGAATTAGCGGAAGATATAGATCGTATGGGGTTAGTCTTACAGGGAACCACCACATACGGAGCACCTACCCCAGAACCGGGCTCTTAGTTAGTGCGTGTACTGGGCCGGCAGCGAGTCTCTCCGAAAACTCGATTGCCACAGGGCTCGGAGGAAGTCAACCAGGGAACAACTTTTGTGAACACTACTGGGAATTAACAGTGCACGTCTTCAGCTCAAAAGGAGGTGGAAGGCGCTATGTGCAAACGATACACCAGGCCAGCTATCCCGGGCTTATCCGCTTGAGTTGCGTGCCACTACCTGGGATGAAACCAGTTCCACCCGGAGGTTGTAGAACCTTGCATAGGTGTTGGGTGTTGCCCAGCCCACTGCTCTGCAAATGTCTGTTAGGGAGGCACCTCTGGCCAGGGCCCAAGAAGCCGCTACACCACGGGTAGAATGGGCTTGTAGCCCTACCGGGGCGGCATGTTTTGGGTGAGATATGCCATAGTTATGGCGTCAATGAGCCAGTGGACAATCCTCTGCTTGGAGACAGCGCTTCCTTTCCGCTGTGCACCAAAGCAGACAAAGAGCTGCTCAGAGACTCTAAAGTTCTGCGTGCGATCCAAATAGATGCGTAAAGTGCGCACCGGACACAGCAACGACAGGGCTGGGTCTGCCTCCTCCTGGGGCAGCGCTTGCAGGTTCACCACCTGGTCCCTAAAAGGAGTGGTGGGAACCTTGGGCACATAGCCCGGTCGGGGTCTCAGGATCACGTGAGAATAGCCCGGACCGAACTCCAGGCACGTTTCGCTGACAGAGAACGCTTGCAGGTCACCTACCCTCTTGATGGAAGTAAGCGCAGTCAGGAGGGCAGTCTTCAAGGAGAGTGCCTTAAGCTCGGCTGACTGCAAAGCTCAAAGGGGGCTCTCTGTAGACCCTGAAAAACTACAGAGGTCCGATGAGGGAACGAGGCGTGGCCTGGAGGGATTCAGTCATGGTGTGCTGCTATGGCAGCAACGTACACCTTCAAGGTGGAAGGGGACAGCCTCCCTTCCAACCTCTCTTGCAGGAAGGAAAGCACTGATCTGACTGCGCATCTCTGGGGGTTTTCCCGACGGGAAGAACACTACTTAGCGAACAGACACCACTTAAAGGCATACAGGCACCTCGTAGAGGGAGCCCTAGCCTGAGTGTATGTGTCTACCATCGCAGGTGGGAGACAGCTTGGGTCTTCCACGTCCCGTCCAGGGGCCAGACATGGAGATTCCAGAAGTCTGGGCGCGGGTGCCGGATGGTGACCCTTCCCTGAGAAAGAAGGTCCTTCCTCAGGGGAATTTGCCCAGGGGGAGCTGTCACGAGGAGCGTGAGGTCCGAGCACCACGTCTGGGCGGACCAGTAGGGTGCTTACCAGGACGACCTTCTCCTCATCCTCCCTGACCTTGCACAGGGTCTGTGCAAGCAGGCTCACTGGGGGAAAACGCATATTTGCGAATGCCAGGGGACCAGCTGTGTGCCAGCGCATCTATGCCGAGGAAGGCCTCGGTCAGGGCGTACCAGAGTGGGCAGTGGGGAGGATTCTTGGGAGGCGAACAGGTGCACCTGTGCCTGTCGAATCGACTCCAAATCAGCTGGACCACCTGAAGGTGGAGTCTCCACTCTCCCTTGAGGGTAACCTGTTGTGACGGCACGTCCGCCGAAGTGTAGAGGTTGCCAGGGATGTGAGTGGCTTGCAGCGACTTGAGGTGCTGCTGACTCCATTGGAGGAGATGGCGGGCGAGTTGTGACATATGCAGACCGCCTTGGCAGTTGACATATGCTACCGCTGCCATGCTGTCTGTCCGAACCAGCACGTGCTTGCCCTGGATCAATGGCCGGAACCTCCGCAGGGCGAGCAGAATTGCCAGTAACTCAAGGCAGTTGATGTGCCAACGCAGCCGTGGACCCATCCAGAGGCCGGCGGCTGTGTGCCCGTTGCCAACAGCGCCCCAGCCCATTTTGGAGGTGTCTGTCGTGACCACGACGTGCCTGGAGACCAGTTCTAGGGGAACACCTGCTCGTAGAAATGAGAGGTCGGTCCAAGGGCTGAAAAGACGGTGACAGACCGACGTAATGGCCACGTGGTGTGTCCCGTGGCGCCATGCCCGTCTCGGGACTCGAGTCTGGAGCCAGTGCTGAAGCGGCCTCATATGCATCAACCCGAGCGGGGTGGCCACCGCCGAGGATGCCATATGCCCCAG